>NC_143034.1:42486370-42646370 GCF_057628025.1 Oncorhynchus mykiss
AAAACAAAAATCCAGAAAATCACATCGTATGATTTTTAAGTAATTCATTTGCATTTGATTGCATGACATAAGTATTTGATACATCCGAAAAGCAGAACCTAATATTTGGTACAGAAACCTTTGTTTGCAATTACAGACATCATGCGTTTCCTGTAGTTCTTGACCAGGTTTGCACACACTGCAGCAGGGATTTTGGCCCACTCCTCCATACAGACCTTCTCCAGATCCTTCAGGTTTCGGGGCTGTCGCTGGGCAATACGGACTTTCAGCTCCGTCCAAAGATTTTCTATTGGGTTCAGGTCTGGAGACTGGCTAGGCCACTCCAGGACCTTGAGATGCTTCTTACGGAGCCACTCCTTAGTTGCCCTGACTGTGTGTTTCGGGTCGTTGTCATGCTGGAAGACCCAGCCACAACCCATCTTCAATGCTCTTACTGAGGGAAGGAGGTTGTTGGCCAAGATCTCGCAATACATGGCCCCATCCATCCTCCCCTCAATACGGTGCAGTCGTTCTGTCCCCTTTGCAGAAAAGCATCCCAAAATAATGATGTTTCCACCTCCATGCTTCACGGTTGGGATGGTGTTCTTGGGGTTGTACTCATCCTTCTTCTTCCTCCAAACACAGCAAGTGGAGTTTAGACCAAAAAGCTCAATTTTTGTCTCATCAGACCACATTACCTTCTTCCATTCCTCCTCTGGATCATCCAGATGGTCATTGGCAAACTTCAGACGGGCCTGGACATGCGCTGGCTTGAGTAAGGGGACCTTGCGTGCGCTGCAGGGTTTTAATCCATGACGGCGTAGTGTGTTACTAATGGTTTTCTTTGACACTGTGGTCCAAGCTCTCTTCAGGTCATTGACCTGGTCCTGCCGTGTAGTTCTGGGCTGATCCCTCACCTTCCTCATGATCATTGATGCCCCACGAGGTGAGATCTTGCATGGAGCCCCAGACCGAGGGTTATTGACCGTCATCTTGAACTTCTTCCATTTTCTAATAATTGTGCCAACAGTTGTTGCCTTCTCACCAAGCTGCTTGCCTATTGTCCTGTAGCCCATCCCAGCCTTGTGCAGGTCTACAATTTGATCCCTGATGTCCTTACACAGCTCTCTGGTCTTGGCCATTGTGGAGAGGTTGGAGTCTGTTTGATTGAGTGTGTGGACAGGTGTCTTTTATACAGGTAACAAATTCAAACAGGTGCAGTTAATACAGGTAATGAGTGGAGAACAGGAGGGTTTCTTAAAGAAAAACTAACAGGTTTGTGAGAGCCGGAATTCTTACTGGTTGGTAGGTGATCAAATACTTATGTCATGCAATAAAATGTTAATTAATTACTTAAAATCATACAATGTGATTTTCTAGATTTTTGTTTTAGATTCCGTCTCTCACAGTTGAAGTGTACCTATGATACAAATTACAGACCTCTACATGCTTTGTAAGTAGGAAAACCTGCAAAATCAGCAGTGTATCAAATACTTGTTCTCCCCACTGTATGTATGTATGTATGTATGTATGTATGTATGTATGTACGTACGTACGTACGTACATACAGTGGGGCAAAAAAGTATTAAGCCAGCCACCAACTGTGCAAGTTCTCCCACTTAAAAAGATGAGAGAGGCCTGTAATTTTCATCATAGGTACACTTCAACTATGACAGACAAAATGAGAAAAAAAATCCAGAAAATCACATTGTAGGATTTTTAATTAATTTATTTGCAAATTATGGTGGAAAATAAGTATTTGGTCAATAACAAAAGTTTATCTCAACACTTTGTTATATACCCTTTGTTGGCAATGACAGAGGTCAAATGTTTTCTGTAAGTCTTCCCAAGGGTTTCACACACTGTTGCTGGTATTTTGGCCAATTCCTCCATGCAGATCTCCTCTAGAGCAGTGATGTTTTGGGGCTGTTGCTGGGCAACACAGACTTTCAACTCCCTCCAAAGATTTTCTATGGGGTTGAGATCTGGAGACTGGCTAGGCCACTCCAGGACCTTGAAGTGATTTTCTGGATTTTTTTTCTTCTCATTTTGTCTGTCATAGTCTGTCAAGTGTACCTATGATGAAAATTACAGGCCTCTCTCATCTTTTTAAGTGGGAGAACTTGCACAATTGGTGGCTGACAAAATACTTTTTTGCCCCACTGTATGTATGTATGTATGTATGTATGTATGTATGTATGTATGGTGTTTCCATACAGTATACACTTCCATCTCAGCTTTAGCAGCTGTAAAAGCCTGATTATGCCCGCGGCCCTTTCGATTCTCACAGGTCCTTTATTTCTCTCTGGCCCGCTGGACCGAGGCCAATCACGGGCGTTACACTGTCCATGACGGTGTGGAGGGAAAAGGGTCAAGGTAAAAGGCATGCCCCCCCCAATCATGATCTCTCTCAAAACCACTGCATCTCTACTCCTTCCCCCAGGACACTGTCTCGGTCTCAGCCTCTCTGTCCCATTGACGGAGACTGGCTACTGCCTCCGAGGTCACAGCTGCTAGTAGCTCCTACTGTTGTGTTAACTGTGAACTCTGCAGTTACTATTATGTTAGTGAGACAACTGCCAGTGCTTCTAGCCTACCGCTACTAGAAACATACAGCTACTTTAACTGAGCTACTAAAATGCCAGTGAGCGAGAGAAAGACCCACCCAAAAGCATCAGTTACAACAAAACAATCATGATCTCTCCCAAAACCACTGCATCTCTACTTCCCTCCCCCATCCCTCCTTCCTCTCCCCCTCCACAACCACCCAGCTGGTGGATAAATGTTTAGCTCCAGGAATCCCATTTAGAAAACAGTTAACCTAGCGCACACAGACCCGCTTAGTGGCAAAAAAATGGTCCCTCCTGTACCCTGTGGATCGGAAACAAAATTACCAACACATGAAAAAAAAAACATGACCCACCAGGCATACACAACAACGCATACATAATGCAGGAGTAGTGAGTCGGCTTTCTGGGCTTGATGAGTTTGACACCCAGAGGCAGGGTGGCAGCGATTCCAATGAGACTTTTTATTTCAAATGGTTGCTTTGAATGGATACGCAGTGAGGTGGATGCAGGAGAGAGAGAGATATTAAGTGAGGACAAGTTAGAGGAGGACTGAGTAAAAAGGAGTGTCGAGAGAGAGAGGGGGGTGATCAAGCGAGGAGGGGAGACAGTGGTACTAACTGACAGAGAACTAAGGAGGTTGACAGAGAGACAGGAAAGAAAGAAAGAAAGAAAGAAAGAAAGAAAGAAAGAAAGAAAGAAAGAAAGAAAGAAAGAAAGAAAGAAAGAAAGAAAGAAAGAAAGAAAGAAAGAAAGAAAGAAAGAAAGAAAGAAAGAAAGAAAGAAAGAAAGAAAGAAAGAAAGAAAGAAAGAAAGAAAGAAAGAAAGAAAGAAAGAAAGAAAGAAAGAAAGAAAGAAAGAAAGAAAGAAAGAAAGAAAGAAAGAAAGAAAGAAAGAAAGAAAGAAAGAAAGAAAGAAAGAACGAACGAAAGGAAGAAAGAAAGGAAGAAAGGAAGAAATGAGGGGAGGAAAAGTGAGAAAGAGGCACAGTGGGAGAGAGAGTGGCAGAGAGGGCAGGGAGAGGCACAAATCTCATGAGCAAAAAAAAAAGGGAAGGAGAGAGAGTGAAAGAGAACAGAGATGGCAGTGTGCTCGCTCTCTCCCTCACACTATCTCTCTCTCTCTCTTTCTAACAGTTCCACAGGCTTCTAGCCAGTGGAGGACTATCAAAGGGATGTGAAGAGAGAGAGAGAGACAGAAAAGAGCTCTTTCGTTTTCTGTCTCTTTCCACCTCAGCCTGACCCGGAGTGCCTCTCTTCACAACCAACTCCCTGTGTTTCCAGCCAAAGACAGACGCCATTTTCTCCCACGCGGAGGAGGAGTAGGAGAGGAAAATAGCCTTTGTGGCAGCGGCATTTGTACTTCCTCTCCGAGACCAAACAACCCTCGGGGACCATCCTGCAGAGAAAAAAAAAACAAGAACACGACAACCAGAAGAACCGCAAAAGTCTATTCAAAGTCTGGGTGCATCTAAATAGTTAGCATAAGAGAACTCAAAACTAAAACGGCAAAACTTGGCAGTCATCGGAGAAGAGGTAATTAGTGGAAATTATGAACGTGATAGAAGGTAGAACAGTAGGACACACGATTAAAGCCTGTCTTAAAAGGGTCTCTTCATGGTCTCCTCTCCTCTTCTCTTCTTTCTCCTCCTCTGGGTCTTTAAGCCACGACGTGCGAGAGCAAAAACAGCCCTGGAGGCGACTGAGCCAGAGTGACATTCCTCGCTGACGGCAGCCATTTTGGGGGCCAAAAGGTCACAGCGTCGTCAAGATAAGCCATTCGCCAGGCAGAAGCTGCCTTAAAAGTGTTACACAGACACTAAATGCCAGGGAAATAGGTTTCAGTCTACCGATGCCACTGGGGATCATTGCTATGGCACAGACTTTACACGTCACAATGGAGTGTGTGTGGAGCGCACAGCCACTATTTATCTGCTACTGGGTATAAAAACATATATATATATATATATATATATATATATTTTAAACACATCTAGAGTAATGTCAAAAGAATGAGGCGAAAGTCAGCTGGGCTCACTTTAACATAATTCACTTTTAGTGTAACACATTTGTAGCATTTGTAGAACGGACTTCGCAACTGCCACACAAATCAGGAAGTCTGAACGAAGCACCAAACATGTCAGATCAGATCGACATTGTCTGATGAAGAGACAGTGTTGGGTGACAACAGGGCACTGAATTTGAAAATTGACACAGAAATGTAGTATTAGCAGAAAATACCCTCATTCTCTCTCTCTGAGGTGAGTCAATGAGCTATTTCTACACGGAAACAATTATCACACTTTGGTTGTGGTAATACCCAAGCTCTTACTTATACATCTACGTTTTACGCTGCCTGATGCGAAAACCGAAACACCTTGGTTTCAGTGCACTTCCTCCTCCTCCCGGGCCTCTTGTAGCTCAGCTAGCTAAGTGACTGTAAAACTCAGCTGTGCGTCACTGGTGCAACACGAACACAGCTCTCTCTCTCTCTTCAGCTCTAACTGCTGTTTCCTGCCTGCCCTCAGCTCTCGTAAACAAGTTCATATTGCTAAGTCTTTCATGACCTCGGCCCTCACAAGTCATGTGATTAGACCTTGCCGTCGACAGGTTCCTGTTGGATTGGCTTTTGAAATGGCCGTTGTGTCGTCCCAATCTGTAACAAGGTGATACTAGTAACAAATGGTTACAGTAACCACCCCTGTGAAAATCTCACTTCTAAAAGTTCACAACAAACACTTATTTTTTCACTTTTTATTGATAGACACTTTTTTCACTGGTTATTGATCATTTCCACACCGTCAACACTATTTTCCACACTGGCCCATGAGGGCTCTGGCCAAAAGTAGTGCACTATACAGGGAATAGGGTGCTATTTGGGACACCGACATCGGAATCACAGCACAACAACGGGCTGTCATGTCTAGCTAGCTGACTTCCAGAGAACATTTTTGTTTAACTAGTGTTCCTTGTTTCTGAGAAACTGGAAGGAAACGGCAGAACCATTAAAAGCAACAGAGCTGCCAGGGCAGTGGGAGGATGGATGGGAGGCCGTAACATGTTTTTATAGACCTGATTACTTGTGCAGGAGCATTTTCATCACGTCGTAGTTACATTTAGTGCACATAGGCTTTCGAGAGATGATGGCCTAGGAAACTAGACCTGCAGAAATCAGACGCTCAACAATAGGCTTGATGCGTATTCAGTGTTCATCTACAAGGTGATCCGTTAGCAGTGAGCAGGGACAGCCTGCTGTAAGCCATGACATGTCAGCCATCCATTGTAAATGGGCATCAGCTAGAATGAATCCCTTCCCGCGGTGACCATTACACACGTGTCACATACAGTATGGCCCCCAAAATGTCTTACACAAGAGTGGAGATCGAAGTGCAGGGAAGCTGAATTAAGAGGGTTGCATAAGAACGAGAGTCAGTCACCACTAGATGCATCGGAAACTTGAGATTTTACTGTGAGCTCATAGACCAAACAAGCAACTCTCCTTAAGTTTCGTTTGCATACCACCAAGAGGTGTCGGGAACACTTTTAAAGGAACGTTTCAAATGTTTATAAAATAATATTACTGTTCCCTTTAAAACTTCAATAGAAGCCCCAGCAGCGACAAATACAATCATGGTTTTGTCTGCAATATCCTAAGGCTCCCTTCACTAAGGGCATGCCGAATAGGCAGAAACACATTAAAACAACTACAAAAAAAAAGTGGGGTTCAACAGGGATGGAATTGATTCTAGTTTAGATATTTAAAAAAGACCCTGCCTCGACAACAAAAAATACCAGACTTGAGACAGAAATCTCAACCTAAAAGTCCTAGTTAAAAGGGATGCACTATATAGGCCTAGATTTGCGAGGTCGCATAAATAATTAACGTGAACATAAAGTGATCAACAGCAGTACCGGCTAATCCGTAGCTACAGCGTGACGGAAAGAGCAGAGTAGTTGTAGTGACAGGCGAGAGCAGACAGCGCAGACAGCTTGAAGACCAATAATAATCGCATTCTAAAAACGGAGGCTGTGGGAGTTCCACCACCACAACAAAGCCTCTCCACCACAGTCGATCTATGGAGGGGAGCTGAAGAGGGCTGAGAGAGGCTGGAGAGAGAGAGACATGTTTCAGGGGTTCAGATAAAGTGATCAACTGTCTGAGAGACGGATGGGTGTAAAAGAGAGAGGGAGAAATGTATTGGCTATGTGCGCGAGTGAGTACGCACTTCATCAGACTTTGCAGTCTGGGAGAGACATCCTGAATCAACACCCCCCCCCCACCCACCCCTCTCTTTCTCCCCCTTCTCCCTCCTTCCATCCCACCAAAACTCATCCACCGTTAATTGCACTCTATATTCTCTCCGTTGCCCTCCCTCCCTTCCTCCTCTTTCCACTCCACCATCCTTCCTCGCCTTTCCCTCCTTTTCCTGGCTGCCGCAGTTCACACTTGCAAGTGCCCTTGTAGGCGTCTCTCCCAAACACCAGGAAAAACATGTCGAGGAGAAAACACAATAACAATAACAGCAGGCTCTAGCCTAGCTTCTTTGTGTGTCTGAGAAAGTCATTAGCTAAGCGTGTATCCAAAAGGACTAAAAAGCCTCCAAAAGGCCTCCCTCACAATGCAATGTTTGCAGGTGCAGCGATTAAACTGGATTCTTATGAACTGTGACATTGGAGTGTAATGACTATATGGTATCGTTCAGGGTTGGGCTCCATTCCATTTCAATTCATGGTGTGGATAGAAATTCAAAATTCCCCTAGAAAATAAATGGCTTTTGAATTGACTCAAGAGGGAGGAAGAGTAAGAAAGAAAGAAAGACACACACACACACACACGATAAAGAAAGAGAGAAAGCACTCAGTCAGAGCTAGGTAAAGAGCTAGAAAGAAAGGACAAAAAAAAAGAGAGCAAAATAAAGAGAGCATTAGAAAAACACAGAATGAATGAAAGCAGCAGGATTGAATCAAGTTTCTGGAGCATGTTGAGACGGAGACCAGGGTGTGAGTCATAACTAGTGAGGGGGTTGCCAGTTGTCCCCCTACTGTAACCTTCCTTGGACAGCCTCTATAAGAACTAGGCTAAATCAAACCCAAGCGCTTTAGAAATTGTGGATTGAAAAGGTCCAGTACTGGCAACCCTGCGTGTTGCTTTGAGGGAAAAAAAAAAAAAAAAAAGTGTGAGCCATAAGTAAGTCCTGTTTTAGATGACATTGGTGTTGATATCTTGGTAAAGAGGCAGATTAAACACTGGGGTATTGTGCAGGAATGCATTGAATGTGTTGTGTCAGACAGCCTAGCAGACAGACAGGTAAATATGGTGTCAGAAAGAAGGTACGTATGTACAGGGGAGAGGAAGAAAAAGCCATGATTGCGCCACAGACAGAAAATTCTTAATATAAATGTGTGAGTAGGAAAGCGAGATAGAAATAGAAACAAATGAAAATGAAGGTTGCCACAGTTTAGAGAGTGACAGGGGAAAGCCATTCTCCAGGAGAGAGAGAGAGAAAGAGAACAAAACAATGATTAACATTCAGTGTAAAATGTCATTTAAGTAGATTCATTTGCAGAGATTTGTTTTGCTTGTTAGCGCATAATGGTCATGGCCTTTGGTAGAAATCTGATCCTGAAACAGAGCAGCGATTGGAGTTGCCTGGGCAACAATCACGTCAACAACCATTAATAAGGTCAAAGCCTTCCCTGAGACTGATGGCTTGATTTACTGTGTTCACATGGTCATCAAACTACAATAGGTTGTTTATTTAAAGACCACCATAACACAAAGTTTGGTTATTGATCTACACTTGCAAAGTGTACCATCTTGTTGATCTTGGTTCATTGTATATTTCTGAATCTCGGATTCCAACATGGCCACCCTTCCCTGTATATACTAGTAAGCGTTGCTGTTTTCGAATAGAGATGTAGCAGTAATGTGGCTAGCTTCACGTCGTGCCACGGCATGGCAAGTATGAGGTTCAAGTTGAATGCGTTACACAAGGGCTAGTCATTAACCAATAGCTCACTGGAGAGGTTTTCTATAAGGCTAGGTGCTTTCATGGGTCACTTGAGTGAACGTAAGCCAAATCACATTGTCATAGTTCCTTGACCAGTTACATTTAACTCAAATGTGAGAAAGCTGCTAGATAAAGGTTTGATGAAGGATTTTTTCTTTTTAAAATATTTATTTTCTTTTCACTTTTTTTCTCCCCAATTTTGTGGTATCCAATTGGTAGTAGTTACAGACTTGTCTCATCGCTGCAACTCCCGTACGGACTCGGGAGAGGCGAAGGTCGAGAGCCATGCGTCCTCCGCAACACAACCCAACCAAGCAGCACTGCTTCTTGACACAATGCCCATCCAACCCCGAAGCCAGCCGCACCAAAGTGTTGGAGGAAACACTGTACACCTGGCGACTGCACCCGGCCCGCCACAGGAGTCGCTAGTGCGCGATGAGACAAGGATATCCCCCCCATGGCCCTCCTGGACTCGAACCCAGAATCTCTAGTGGCACAGCTAGCATTGCGATGCAGTGCCTTACACCACTGAGTCACTCGGGAGGCCTGAAGGAAAACTATTTTAAGGAGAAATTATAGGAAATGTTTTTACGGGGAATTACTATTTTTGCTACAATGAGAGCCAAGAGGCACTGGGTAGTCTATTAATCATTATTACACAATTGTTTCATTGTAACCTTGTGATGACAGGGATGTAAAGGGTTACTAACTTACATCCCAGCTCAATTCAGACCCTGCAACGCCCAAAATGACACTCCAGCCTCTTAAATCGATGTGGCACAAACAATCCACTCTCACCATCCTCCTCCTCTAAATGTCAGACTCCGCTAACTGGGAGAAAACACTGAGAAGAGATCACTATGGACGTTGCTCAAATGAAGATAAAACAAGTCGTGGCTTATGGCAGTCAGTGCTTAAGACACTGCCTATACTTGGGGCTATAAAACAAAACACAGCCTGGGATTGAAGGTCCACAGGCATACAGTTAAATGCTGTTCCCATCTCACCCCGGCGGCAAGGCACTCAGACACACGCTATCATTTTGTTTCCTAAAAGCACAGGATCAGCACACCTGGATGGAGAGCATGTTAAGAGCCTCGCTCAAGGGGCCTAACGGTAGGGCGATGTCTTTTAACATGTCTTGAACCCAGCAGCCCTCCAGTGGCACGAACAGTTCCCACATTTTTGCACTGCCCGGCCCAGGGTTCAATCCGGCCACCGAAAGGTCCAAGTCCTTAGCAGCTGGGCTACCCACTGCCCATGATACATGTACAAAAGCTGTGTGCGCTTGACAATGTTTCCCTGTGACCTGGCTTTGTGTCAGGCTTCTGACTGTGACAGCACCTGAAAGTAGATTTGTTTTGTGGGGAACATGCTGGAGGTAGAAGAGATCGGAGTAGGCCTACGTAGAACTGCAGAATAAGTCCTGAGGGGAAAAACAGAGTCTGCTTGCTGTCAATGCCTAACCTGTTTCGGGTTGTGATTTAACCAAGCCCAAGTCAATATTTCATAACACCATATTCAATAAAATCGCCGCTTTAAATCAGGCGAGTTACTGTGCCATTACAGTCAGCAGCGGAATAAATCCTGGGAGAAGTAGGATGTTAAATCATCACATAGAGTGCTGAAGCACAGCCAAGACCAGTTCATTTTGGCCCCATACACTGACTGGGGGTACAGTACAGTACATCGCTGAAGTTAGAGCGTTTGTGAGGTTGTGTCTTGTACAGTAAGAATGCCTCTACTTCCATAATGGAGCATGTCACATAGGCCTACATGACTACCAAGATGGCCGCCTCACGGCCAGGAATAACATTCTTCCTCCCTCATTCGAAGCGCGTTTCAGTTCAGGTTCTAGTCAGGCATGAGCGTCCACAGAGGAGTAGGCTCTCTCTAACATGAAGGCACGAGACAAAGACGATACAGTAACCGTGGATGAGGAGCGTCACAAACCAGTGGTTTTCCAGTGGGCAGAAACAAACAGTAGACTCACACCTGTGTCGAATTACATTGGCTTTTACGGCTAACGTTGAAGTCATGCTATATCCTCATTTGTTCCAAAGCTTCCACTGACCCCCCCCCCCCCCCCCCCCCCCCAAAAAAAAAAAAAATCTGAAGAGTAGGCAATTCAAAAAGTATCAGAGAGATGGAATGAGGTTCACAGATAATTAGGATCATTAGGAGCTATCATTCACACCGACAGAACACTTAACAGGCTGGTAGAGAGACTCCCAAGGTTAGGTTAATGAACCAGAACAAATACAAAAGCATCTGTTTAAATTGAGTTAAGGCCATTGGTAATACAGTAACTGTTCTGTATGAGTAATATTGTCTAGTTAAAGAAAAACCAGCCTGGATAGTGGAGAATAATAACGTGCTGTTTGTGAGCAATACAATTGGAAGAAATGGAACATGCTCTCTGTCCTGTTCCTGTTCTTGGAGGTTCTACTCGGAACTCGGAAGCAGTCCTCAAGAATTCTGCTAATAACTCCTGCCTTTTGGATGCAAACGGCTGTCGGCAAGAGAGCAAAAGCGTCAGACGGCGGCACAAAATGTCTGTTGTGGCACAATCTGTAGGTAATGTGAAGTTGTTTTCAAAACCAAAAATACCACACACTGTGGAAACAAAGAACGAAAAAGCTATGCTGTAATTCTGAGGTGTGAACTGGCACAATGGGACTCACGGCATAGCCTATTTCCTGTTGAAGATTTGGGAGAAAGAAAGAGAGACAGATTTTTTTAATAATCCTTCTCTCCAAGGGAGAGGGGAATGGCAGACTGAGGCGAGGGAGGGAAAGAGAGGGAGGTCTGCTGTGCTGCTCAGACATGCCATTGGTATTGTTCTCCTCCTCCTCTTTAATAATATACACCCAGTTTCTCCAAGCTCACTGACACAAAAAACACACAGCTCACCATTCAACGCCATCACACAGTCCACCCATAGACATATGGAGAATCGATTTAGACCACGTGTCAAACTCGAGCCAGTGACACATTACTATTTGTCCCGCACAATGATATAGGTTGTCAATTCATTTTGGCCCGCGTTGCGCTGCAGTACAAGTCACCGCAAGCACTGCCAACGTGCTGAACGCCAAACAGCAGTTCATTGCCACACACACACACACGAGCCAGCCAGCGCACTGTATCAGATCATCACTAACGGCACTGACCAAATCTTCTACCAGACAGAAATGTTTAAAAGTTGTTGTCGCTACAGAAAATGCCATCTTGGTTGTCAAAAAGTTTGAAGATAAAGGATTTACACGGGAGTATGAATTACAACAGGACACACAAGCGAGTATAAATGAGTTATCTACTTTATGAAATAACAGCCTGATTGCACAGGCATCGGTGAACTCAATGTCAATTGTGCTGCTATCGTGTGTCACATTTACCGCTCGCAGTGGAGGGAAAGTGTAGACACATCACAGTCCTAGCTAAGGTTCTAAAATGTTGCCCCCCCCCCCCCCCCACCAAAAAAAATAAACTGCAACAAAACACCATGCTAAGGAGAAACATGTTGGCCTATCAGAGCAACGTTTGGGCAGTAGCCTACGCTGGCTAATCACCTACAGTACATTTTGAGGGCACCATGCAGCACTGCTGCATTCAACCGCACCGGTGATCCATGCAGTGCAAAAAAAATGAAAAACATGTTTTAAGTTGAAATGTTACAACAACTTACAGCTAGGTTTTTGTTATTTGGAGTGAAATACTTTTTGATTAGGGTTGCAGCATATTATGCACATCGGCAAGCATAGCCGCAAATCTCTGTGTGCTTTAATATGTAAAAAATGCTATATACAGCATCCTGAGAGGACATTTAGACTGTAGCCTAGGCTATGCTGTGGATTTCAGTACATTGGTCCTGTCTGGTGACTGGTCTTATAGGCTACTAACTAGCTTAATCCAAACAATGAGTCACGAGAGGTTCACCCTTTTGACATTCTTATACAAATTACATTATCGGTGTCATCATCAGGTGGTGACGAGGGGACCGGAACTGGAGATGTTAAGACTTCCTGTCTACTGACACTATTGACGCCCTCCCCCCTCCTAAGCCTTAGGCAACATTGCAACCAAGGCTGCCCGTTTAAGACTATAAAGACCCGTCATGGAATGATGGAACTTTTACTGATAACGATCGAAATGTGAACAGAAAGGCTGCTGACTGAAGAGCACAGTCTGCATCGGAAAGAGAAGGGCCTCTGTGTAACGGGGAGAGAAACAGAAGAAAAGATCCACGTTACGGCAGCGTGACGTCTATGGTACAGTATGTCCAACTAACCTAAGTGGCCTCCAAACCTGCCCCCCTGCAGCGCCACCCTAGCATCCTGACACAGGGAGACGTCTTTAAATAACCCCACACGGCAGTACAGAGGCTCTAAGAATCAAGCAGTGGATTATGGGAACGTTCAGAGCGGTAGACTTCTATTTATAAACACTAGGGCGTTCCGCTAATCTGTTTCAATACTTAGACTGTGGCACTGTACAAGACAATGGACCAGGTTATGGGACTATATACCGCTTGGACTAAAGCACTGCATCTCAGTGCTTGAGACATCACTACAGACATCCTGGTTCGATTCCAGGCTGTATCACAACTGGCCGTGATTGGAAATCCCATAGGGCGGCACACAATTTGCCCAGAGACATCCGGGTTTGGCCAGTAGGCCGTCATTGTAAATAATTAACTGATTAACTGACTTGCCTAGTTAAACAAAAGGTTAAATATTTTTTTTAAATTAAAAGATGCATCAAAAACAGTATTGTTACTTACGCAATTACGGTAGCTGGGGGTTAGTTGGACACTAATAATCTACCAGATGTATTGAAGGATGTCAGCTTGTAATACTACAGATGGCAGCCAATTTTATTCAACGTGAGGAAGGTTAGACATGGTTAGACCGGTTACAAGACAGGTTCAGATCCCTGCAGACACTAGTAGCCTACAAAACTCACTAACTGCCTGGTACTCAGTACTCTATTGTCCCTCTAATCACTCTGACATCAATGCTAATGTAATCGAAAATCTAATAATCACTTCATGAGCTCTTGTTGCGGAACATTTCTATTGGCTATGCAATTGCGTGAGAAAACAGTGATGGCCTCTACTAAAAAGAGGAGGATCCCATCAGCTTTCTATATGCTAGGCCTAATATATTTATTTCTCAACTTTCCTAATATTAAGCACATATCTTCTCTTTACAACAGGAGTATAACCTACCTGGCTGGCATGAAAAGGAACCACAGGAAAAGCGCCCTCCATTTGCTATTTTGATGACATGCATTTTTTTCCCTCTGCCCATTCCCGAAAGGTTTCACACATATACTATATAAAATATGTAAAGACAAGATTAAATCAAGAACAGTCTGATGGGTGACAATATTAGCCTATCACTTGCGAATTATATATTATCACCTGTGAATGATGCCCAGTTTGCAGTAAGGCAAGAAACACGTCTTTTTTTTGCAACTTTTTCAAATCATTGTTGCACACCTCATGTAGCCTAGCCTGTAGGCCTATATGTTTTGATTAGGTTTGTATCACAACTAAAGTAGCCAAATAACTTCTTAAAATTAGGTACATTAAATCAGCTTTACAATGGGTTTAGAGCCTAACTGGCATACATACATACACAGCACAGGTTTTTCAAGTTTGGGGAAGATAATTCTCACCATAAAAACGCACCTTTATAATTAAAGCATAACATGCATAATCACATTTGTGGTCACGTTTGAGAATGGTGTTTTCCCCGCTAATGGGGCGGCAGGGTAGCCTAGTGGTTAGAGTGTTGGACTAGTAACCGGAAGGTTGCAAGTTCAAACCCCCGAGCTGACAATCTGTCGTTCTGTCCCTGAACAGGCAGTTAACCCACTGTTCCTAGGCAGTCATTGAAAATAAGAATTTGTTCTTAACTGACTTGGCTAGTTAAATAATAATAAATAAATAAATGGAACATTTGCGCTTATAGCCTATTGCTGCGCTTATAATGTAAAGAAATAGCCTAATAGTTCATCAACATTTGAAGCTAAACGTTCTGATCTGTAATGTCAGCCTCATTGCTTAAAAAAAGTTTTTTTTATGCTAGTGGTTGTATTAATCTGCAATCTATCCCATCCCACAACTGTCCCAGACTATGTTTGGAATACTTCTTTCTCGCACAGAATAGATAAACTTTTTTACTAGGGGGTTAGTAGATTGACATAGGCTAGTGCTTTTGCTGTTTGTTAGGCCTACTCATCTTGTTGGCTGACGAATAGTACGTGGACAGTTCTTCCAATATGCACCTCGGAATTGGATAAGGTTGCGTCCCCACAGTCATGTCCCCAACTTCACCCTAAACTGCCCCCACCTTCCCTCTCTACTGCTTCCTCCCTTTGAGAGGATAAGGAGGGGCCGCCCAAGTCTGTCTGGGATCAGGAAAAACTTAACAGGGTCACTCTCTCACAAATCACACATGCAAGGATGGACAGAAACAAACCCTCTCATCCACATACAAATACTCAACCACACTTGAATAGGCATTGTCATGTCTTTGGCTATGCCAGATTAAGTGATATGACATGCTATACTAACTAATCACACAGAATTACATTTACAAATAATGAATTATATAACTTGATTACAAATTACGTCATAAAGGAAAACGGATAAGACAGCTGGTTACACAAAAGAAAAGGGCTGGGTTTGAGTGAAAGAGCGGGAAGACTGTGCTATCGTAAATACAGTACCTTATGCATTCTAAATTACCACCCATTTGGAAAAGGAAAATGCAATAAATATTTACTCTGAGCTGCGTGCGCTTCAGTAGGTTGGTGGTAGATGGAAGGCTGTGTTGCCCAACCGAGTCCTTTGAAGAATGTCTCTGGTGGTTAATTGGATACGTTGTAGTAACGTCGTTGTGTGATAGACGGGATACTCTTGTCTGTTCCTTCCTAACCCTCATTTGCAGCTGCTGTTGCTAGCTCAACGGCTAGGAGGTATCACTTCATTAGTGAATAAGAGTTCAAAGTTCATACCATTCGCAACCAAAGCTCACGCTGATGTTGGCTTCGTTCTGTAGTTATTATCTGAAGCATTCTGACATCGGACCGTCGTCCTCACATCCTTGGAACAGGAGGTTACATTTTTGTCAAGGCTTTATATGGTGGAGCGAGAAGGGTGTGTCTGAAAAGTTTTATAACCCATGACTCTTCTCAGGGGCGGGCCACTGATTGAGCAGAGCCCTAACCTTATGAAAACCCAATTATCATATTTTAGAAGCTAAAATCACATTTCATCCCATCACAAATAATTTCATATTCAAACATTTAAATTGAACAACAATTCAATGTGAATCCGATAACTCTGATGTGTTGATTTTCCACTGTAGAGTTTATGTCATCTTATCATTGATGAGAATGTCTCAGATGACAACCGAACTGACATCATATTCATTAAGTACCACCGCATATGTTCAATTGGTCGGATTACCAGAATATAGTTAATTTCCCCCCACCTTCTGATGTTCCCAGAATCTTTATGTTAACCAAGGGGTTTGCAAATGTAACCTCAGTAGGGTAGAGAGGAAAAGGGGGGGGAAGAGGTATTTATGACTGTCATAAACCTACCCCCAGGTCAACGTCATGACAGCATGTACACAATGAACATGTGTGCGCATATAAACACACAGTTTGGACCAACTCACAGAGCTGTCAGTTTATGCATGTACCAGACTCTCACTGATCTGAGATTGGGCAAATTATTTTACAAGGTAAATTGACTGAGAACACATTTTCATTTACAGCAATGACCTGGGGAATAGTTACAGGGGAGAGGGGGATGAATGAGCCAATTGGAAGCTGGGGATGATTCGGTGGCAAAGATGGTATGAGGGTCAGATTGGGAATTTAGCCAGGACACCAGGGCTAACACACCTACTCTTACGATAAGTGCCATACGATATTTAGTGACCACAGAGAGTCAAGACTGTTTAACGTCCGCTGTGAAAAACAGCGCCCTACACAGGGCAATGTCCCCAATCACTGCCCTGGGGCATTGGGATATTTATTTAGACCAAAGGAAAAAGTGCCCTCTACTGGTCCTCTGGCCCACTTCCAGCAGCATCTGGTCTCCCATCCAGGGACTGACAGGGACCAACCCTGCTTAGTTTCAGAGGCAAGCCAGCAGTGGGATGCAGGGTGGTATAACATAGGGGACTGAAGGAATGTACTGCCAGCCAGCTGACACAGACAAACAGAGAGAGGGAGAAAGAGAAAGTGCAGGGGCTAGCATGCCCTAAATGCAGAGGGACTTGGTGTTTATTCTCAGCTCTCCACCATGGAAAGTAAAAATTGTGTCTGATAAGAGTGACAGCTTGCCTGCTTAGAGGAAGAGATGGAGCATATATTAAGTTTGCATGTCATATTACAGTGCTTTCACTGTCATTGAGGTATGAATGCCATATCAGTCTGAAAAATCTAAATAATCAACCACTGAGAAGAAAAAGCAAAGGCAGGCCTGAACAGGTTAAGAGTAGTAGCAGCTGAACTTTGATAAATGATATCACCATAATCAAGAACAGATAAAAAAGGTTGACTAAATAGTCTGCCTCCTACAGTTTAGAGAAAGGCACAATCTGTTTCTGTAAAAAAAGACAACTTTAAATCTCATCTTCTTAACCAGCTCATCTATACGTTTAAAAAAAAAAGTAAAATCCATATCAATCGAAATGCGGGAACACATTCGATTGGAGAACCATCTAACGAGGGAACATGTAGTTAAACTCTCGTAAGAATGTTTCAGATTAAAAACAACATGTATTTAGTTTTGCCCATATTAAGTTTTCAATCATAGCTATAAAATCTGACTGTAGTTTTGAAAATGCCAGATCAACAGTCGGGTCAACAGCACAGATAATATAGTATCATCCGCATATAGATTACGTTTTTTTTTAAAAGTACAGATTGACCAATGGTGTTTATATAAATAGTGAAGAGAACAGGTCCCAAAATGGACCCCTGTGGTACACCTTTATGTACATCAAGAAATTCAGACTTAGTCCCATTAATCACGATAGCCTGAGTTCTGTCACTAAGATAGTCATGAAACCATGAACAGGCGTCAGAGCTCAGGCCTATTGAGGACAACTTATTCAATAAATTAGCATGATCAACAGTATCAAAATCTTTGGGCAGGTCCACAAACAAAGCAGCACATTTAATTTTAGTGTCTGAAGCATTGAGAATATCATTAACTAATATGGTTGCTGTAATAGTACTACAATTCGTAAATACATTTCTCAGTTAAAAAAAATTGCAAAGTTGTACATTTACCAAGGATTCAAGAATCTTAACTAGACAAGGAAGCCTTGAAATGGGGCAATAATGATTAAGATCACTACTATCCCCGCCCTTATGGAGTGGCAGAACAAGAGCTGATTTCCATACTTTTGGAATATTTCCTGACAACAATAAAAATCCAATTTAAAAGTGGGTTTGAGCCAACAATGATGGGCGCTGCACACTTAAGCAGCCCAGGTTCCAATTGGTCGGCCCCTGTGGATTTCTTGTTGTCTATTGCTAGAAAAACATCCAGGACTTTCTTTTCTGTAAATAGCCTAAAAGAAAAGCTTTGACTATAATTTCTCTGATCATTCAGCAAGTTTCCCCAATCAGCATCCAGCCCAATATCATTGTGAATAGGCTTACAGGTAGTTATTTCAAAGAGATACCCGCTGAAATCAAATGATGATTAAATGCATCAATGATGGCATTTTTTTTCCGTAATGAGGCCAATGTCTGAATTTAATTTGTTATAGTGCACTACTTTTGACCAGGTCAGTGCACTATCTAGGGAATATGGTGCAATTTGGGATGCAGACCTCCAGTGACCCAGAAACTCTGGAGCTGACAGAGGAGAATGGACCTGCCTGTTCTGTCCTTATCTATGCAAAAAGGACAACACGGGCGATTCAACAAGTCATCCCCATGGACTGCTGAACGCCTAACTGAAATTAATTCCCTTCACGGAGTGCCCTCACCTTGGCTAAGAGAGGGAGTCAGTCAGTCACCCATGGTACAGGAATATGCGTAAGTATCAGGCACTACTGCAGACAAAACAAGACACTCATTACCAGCACAGTTTATCAACAATGGAAGCTGACCGCAGAATGAACTCCCATGGTTAAGCCACACCCTTGGTTGAGTTAAAGCCGTAACATCATAACAGGGTCGATAGGTCAGAAAGGACACTTATTAAGATGCTGAACTGTCGTCATCTGTTCTTGCACAGGTCAGATCAATTCAGTGTAACATTCAAAAGGGCAACAGCAATGGCTATGCAGAGATAGGTGGTCTAGTAGACTTAACAAAATCAAACCCTCCACTCTACACGGATGGACTAGCCTATATGATAGCGCTCTATCCTCCTCCACTGAGGAATAAAGGGATACTGCTTGCTGTGACAGCAAAGTCATGGCATGCCACTACACGTGTCACAAGCGGCTGTGCTTAAGGGTGGCCTACTGCGAAGCAGTCAATCCTTTACCAGGATTACAAGGCTGTGCTGCAAATCTATTGTGCCCTAATCACAATCATGAAATCTCAGACACTCACTGACTGAGAAGAGGTGAAGATATATTTTAAAAGGCAAAAATTGCTACTGAAAATCCCTCTCACATAACATATCGTTACAGTGATATATATGGTGGCTGCCCGGTTGGTTATCATGCTGTGCATGGTGGGGAGATGAAATCCACACTACCTGCTGGTGGCATTTAATGGCAAGTCACCAAGGGACAGGAGAGAAAGGCCATTGGCATAACCATCTGACATTTCATAATGACAACATGCAGTAGCCTAGAGCTAATCTCTACCTACCTACATTTTATGTAAACAATGTAGTTGTGGTTCAGACTGAAGCCCATGAGAACACCTGGTCTATACCTGTCAGGAAATTACATATCATTGGAGCAGCAGTCAGCATTAGGAATTAAAAAAAATAAATGTTCTACGGCCAGCTTTTTTGAGATACCATGATATAACATACAGATCTCAGAGGAATTAAGCTATGGAATGATGAACCCGTCTGGTGTCAAGGCAGGAGGAACAACACCGTGGGACCACGCAGCCGTTCTATCCACATATATTATGTGGATATATTGAAGCAACATCTCAACATCAGTCAGGAAGTTAAAGCTTGGTCGCAAATGGGTCTTCCAAAAGGACAATGACCCCAAGCATACTTCCAAAGTTAAGGACAACAAAGTCAAGGTATTGGAATGGCCAAAACAAAGTCCTGACCTCAATCCTATGGAAAATTTGCAGGTAGAACTGAAAAAGCGTGTGCGAGCAAGGAGGCCTACAAACATGACTCAGTTACACCAACTCGGTCAGGAGGAATGGGCCAAAATTCACCCAACTTATTGTGGGAAGGTTGTGGAAGGCTACTCCAAACATTTGACCCAAGTTTAACAATTTAAAGGCAATGCTACCAAATAATAATTGAATGCATGTAAACTTCTGACCCACTGGGAATGTGATGAAATAAATAAAAGGTTAAATAAATCATTCGCTCTAGTATTATTCTGACATTACACATTCTTAAAATAAAGTGGTGATCCTAACTGACCTAAGACAAGTGATTTTTACTAGGATTAAATGTCAGGAATTGTGAAAAACTGAGTTTAAATGTATTTGGTTAAGGTGTATGTAAACTTCCGACTTCAACTGTATATAGCCAAGTTATTGTTACTCATTGTGTATCTATTATATGTTTTACTTTATTATTTCTCTATTTTCTTTCTCTGCATTGTTGGAAAGGGCCCCTAACACGGAACCCAAACTGTCTGCGCACGTGCGCCATCGTGCATAAATGTATTTTGTCCCCCCACATCAAACGCGATCACGACACGCAGGTTAAAATATCAAAACAAACTCTGAACCAATTATATTAATTTGGGGACAGGTCGAAAAGCATTTAACATTTATGGCAATTTAGCTAGCTTGCTTGCACTTTCTAGCTAATTTGTCCTATTTAGCTAGCCTGCTGTTGCTAGCTAACTTTTCTTCTCTTGACTTTTTATGCGATTGGCAACTTTCATAAATTAGGTGCATTGCCGCCACCTACCTTGTTCGTCTTTCAGTCACCCACATGGATATAACCAATGAGGAGATGGCACGTGGGTATCTGCTTCTATAAACCAATGAACGGATGGGAGAGGCAGGACTTGCACCATGATCTGCGTCACAAATAGAACTGACTTCTACTTTAGCCCTTGGCAAAGCAGACGCTCGTTGGCGCGTAAGATGTTGCAATAATTGAATAATATAGATTTCTACATTTATTCGCGACGCAAGCGGTGTAGTCAGCCTGTAAGTAAGCATTTCACTGTTAGTAGCGTAATAACATTTGATTTGAAGATGGAAGGAAGCATGTGGATGCTGACCTTTGCACAGGCTTTCACAAGTTGTTTTCACCAATACAGGAAATGCTAAGTCATTCAATTGTGTCAGTGTAGAGAAAATAGGCCAATGTGGGGAAAAAATGGGGCAGTATCAACCAACCACTACTATGGCTTCTACACAAATTAATCAGACAGCATAGTCTTCTGAATACTACTGTAAAACAAATATTAAAACTACTCAAGTACTATGCCTACAGGTAGAAATAATGGTCTACCACTACAGACATCTTCTGATCTCCACTTCAGACCAGCATTGATGTCTCTTCCCTTATCATCTCTTGATAAACTGTTCGTAATTTCTACCCACCTGAACCAGACTCACCTTTATTGGTCCAGTGCTAAAGCAGATCTTCCTGTTCTCCGGCGGTGCTTCCTCCTCGGCAGGCAGTCCCGGGACCTCAGAGCAGCTCGACTCTGGCTCGTAAGGCTCATCTTCCTCCTCCTCATCCTCATCCAGCTGGCTGCCGCCGGAGTCCTCTCCGATGCCGCTGTACGCGCTGATGTCCACCAGGTCGCCCTCCGAGTACTCATCCTTACGAGACTCCTCCTCCAGGCCATCCTCTTCCTGTCCCTCACACTGGGGCCCCTCCCCAGGCTCCTCCCTGTGTCCCCTCTCTCCCTCCTGGCGCCCTGCCAGGTTGCTGGGGCCCCCAGGGGCCTCTCCATTTTCCAGTGAGGCATGGACCTCGGCCTGCACCAGCCGGCTCCCTGCCTCGGGTGCGGAGGAGTCCTCCTGGTCCCTGGGTATGGGTTCTCTGCTAGGCCCGCCTCCTGTACTTGAGCCCCTGGCTTCCTTCCCTCTCTCCCTCTCAGACTTGGCTTCGGTAGAAGCAGAAGAGGTCCTATCTCCTGTTTGTGTACTTCCTGAGGAGCCGTCATCGTTTCGGAGAGCTGCTCTGTTCCTGGGGCTTCTGGGGGAACCCTCCTGGTCCAAGTGTTGGCTGCTCCCATCCCCCTGACTGCCTGGGGGCAAGACTTGCACCTTCCTGGCGATGATTTTGGAGTTGAGGCATTCTGCTGTTTTTACCGGAGTGGGGCTTTCTTCTCGGGAGGGCAACGGGGACGTGGAGGAGGGCCGGTGCAGGTTGTTCCTCAGGTCCCCCTTCTCGAAGACGGCGCTAAGCTGGCTTACGGTGGGCGACACTGCCTCACCAGCTCCCCCTACCGTATCCAGGCAGTCCAGAGACTCCGTGCTGCCATTGAAGCGCACTACCACGTCCAGCCGGCTGTCCTGGACAGCGGACGAAACCGGACGCTCCTTCTTGAGCAGGATGCGGTTGGTGGCCGACTGCTTCTCCTGCAGCTGGCGCTGCTCGAAGATCTTCCTCGTCTCCTGCAGCTTGGAGTACCCTGCTGATGCCCCTCGGGACCCACCAACTTTGCCGCCCTTGGGGTCAAAGCGGTTGACACGCTCGGAGACCGTGGCGCCCAGCTTGAGCAGGGCGCTGTGGTTCACATCTTCGTTGAGGCTGCTGGCCCTGGGCAGGGACAGCCGCACCGCCTGGTCATTGGCCTTGGACGGGTCGTCCTCGTCGCCAGGTGACTGCATTTGCATGAACATGTTCTTGATGCGGTGGACATTAGAGCCGTACTGGCGGCGCCCTCTGCCGGTAGGCCGCGGCGGCTTGCCATCCTTGGCAGCGTCGTCCCCATTGGCGGCATTGTTCAGAGCGTCGTGGGCCTGCTTCAGAGCCTGGATGCCCGCCTCGTAGGCGTTCCTGTGGGGGGACGGGCTCCGGAGGGTGGAGCTGGCACTGCCCGCCGATGGGGGTTCAGTCTTCATCATGGTTAATCAAACTGAGCCACTGAGACTTGGAAGTAACAGCATAGCTCCTCTGTCTGTCTTCCTCCCCCTGGATGAGAGAAACAAACAAAACCACTAAATTTCACCTGAGGGCGTCTGCCTGCACATGGGGTAGACAGACACAAATGCAAGGACCACATTGAGCGATAGTGGGGAAGAGAGAGTGGGTTAGTGAAAACCAAAGGGAGATAGCAATTCTGCACACGAGAGAGGAAGGGAAGGATGGATAGAGGCTTGAATAGGAGGAAGTTAGAGAAAAAATAAAAAGCTACACACGTGGGTATGAGGGAAGTTTACTCTGACGTAAATAGGGAACAGTCTTGGGCACAGAAAATCCCCTATCTATTCACCTACACTTAAGGAGAATTGCAGTGAAGGATATGAGATATACATTATATGACTAGTCTAGGGTTTACAACAATAACACCAGATTGCAAATTGGAGTAGGCCCGGCAGAAATCCAACTTTTGCTGTGTCCCTTAGTCATTATATAATTTGATCGCTAGGATTTTTATCAGCTGCCTTAAGATTTCAGGTCTCACCACCGACAGCAAAAGCTGCTGCAAAGTAGAAAGACACCTCTTTAAAGTTAACTGTATTACAATAATCCTCATTCATGCAATCAGAGCCACGAGTCTGGCTGAGAGAGGAATACAAATCCAATGTCTTTAAGCTAACTCAAATACACTATTTAACCAACAGTATATGGACACCTGCTCGTCAAACATTTCATTCCAAAATCATGGGCATTAATATGGAGTTGGTCCCCCCTTTGCTGTTATAACAGCCTCCACTCTTCTGGGAAGGCTTTCCACTAGATGTTGGAACATTGCTGCGGGTACTTGCTTCCGTTCAGCCACAAGAGCATTAGTGAGGTTGGGCACTAATGTTGGGCGATTAGGCTTGTCTCGCAGTCGGCGTTCCAATTCATACCAAAGGTGTTAGATGGGATTGAGGTCAGGGCTCTGTGCAGGCCAGTCAAGTTCTTCCACAGTGATCTCGACAAAACATTTTTGTATGGACCTCTCTTTGTCATGCTGAAACTGGAAAGGGCCTTCCCCAAACTGTTGACATAAAGTTGGAAGCACAGAATCGTTTAGAATGTAATTGTATGTTGTAGCGTTAAGATGACCTTTCATCTAAGCCCGAACCATGAAAAATAGCCCCAGACCATCATTCCTCCTCCACCAAACTTTTCAGTTGGCACTATGCATTGGGGCAGGTAGTGTTCTCCTGGCATCCGCGAAACCCAGATTCATTCCTCAGACTGTCAGATGGTGAAACGTGATTCATCACTCCAAAGAATGTGTTTCCACTGCTCCAGAGTCCAATGGCAGCGAGCTTTACACCACTCCAGCCGACGCTTGGAATTGCACATGGTGATCTGACGCTTGTGTGTGGCTGCTCCACCATGGAAACCCATTTCATTAAGCTCCTGACAAACAGTTATTGTGCTGACGTGGCAGTTTGGTACTCGGTAATGAGTGTTGCAATCAAGGACAGGCGATTTTTACGCGCTATGCGCTTTAGATCTGTGAGCTTGTGTGGCCTACCACTTCACTGCTGAGCCGTTGTTGCTCCTAGACGTTTCCACTTCACAATAACAGCACCTACAGTTGACCGGCGCAGCTCTAGCAGGGCAGAAATTTGACTAACTGACGGTGCCAAGTTGAAAGTCACCGAGCTCTTCAGTAAGGCCATTTTACTGCCAATGTTTGTCTATGAAGATTGCATGGTTGTGTGCCCGATTGTATACACCTGTCAGCAATGGGTGTGAATTGCCAAATCCACTAATTTGAAAGGTTTCCACATACTTTTGTATATATACTGTAACTCAGACCATGTAATAGAATAAACATGCCTAATTGTTGTTGCAAATCATGTAAAATATATCAGGCTGGATTATGCAAATACCAGCCACAATGCCTTAATTCTTCAATCAGCAGCACTGCATTGATCCAGCTTCCTGTTATTGTATATTAACACTTTTCTAATTTGATTTACAAAGAGAGCACAGTATCCTGCTACCACTACACATAGGCCTATGTTATGCAGACTGCTGTAGCCTACATGTCATGTATGATTTCAGTTGGATTTAAATATGCCTACTGTCTTATGATGAGAATCTATTCAACATCAGGCCTAATTGAAATCGGACAGAGAATCCGGATATCCGCATTTGATCGTTGCTATTTCCATGAATGGAATAACCTATTGCAACAGCCTATATGAATTGATGGCACAAAAGGTCATCCTCTACAAAACACGAACACAATCTACCCGTAGTTCTTTAGGCATAGAGCATGCTATTTTGTCAGTGACTCATATTCTCGGCGTATAGACCATTCCGTCATATTGACACAAAATAGCCATTTTCTCAGTTTACAGTCCAACAACGGTACGATACATTGTTCCAAATAAGCACGACAAGTTCCAAATAGGTACTCTGTAAAATGTAGCAAAGTTTGTCTGATGTGCAACGGAGCATCTAAAATGAACACATCGTGGACTGTCATGTTATGATAGGTTTTTGTTGTGAGGAATAGCCTACCTGGCAGACAGACAGTTAGGATTACGGAGCGCTTTAGTTTAGTCTGTTCGCTCTAAACGCTGGCACTGCTCAACAAACTGTTTACACAGGACATTTATTGTGGAATACACTTTCATTAAACATCCCCGAAAATAGCCTATGAGCGTCCGTCAAAACAACGTGTTGTCAAAAACATTAGGACCCTGCGGAAATGAAGGGCCTCGAACACCTCGCTTGCATGATGGCTGTATGTCGCTTCCTGCATCTTCTGCAGTCGGAATAACAGTTCTCTTTCTCTACAAAACGAGCAAGATAAAAGCAACAACAAAAAAGGAAATGTCGTTACGTCTTTACTAAGGTTTGGTTACCGTACCTTGCTCACCGTGTTTCACAGAGGTTGGTTCAAGTTACGATCGGTCTATTAGAGAATCCATTGTGTCCACGTTCTGTTTTCGCTTCTGATTCCCCCGCGATCGTAGCGAACTGATGATGCCTTCTCTCTCTCTCACACACACTCACTCCCCTCCATCCTCCCCACCAACAGCATATGGCATCACAAGCAACCTTAACCCTTGATGTAGAGCAAAACAAAATAGACTTTTAGATTCCCTCTATTTTATATTGTAAGAGACATGCCACTCGTAGGCCTATTGGCGACAAAACAATTCGGGACAACAATCGAACGGTTAGGCCTATGGATTATTTATTAGCCCACTGAACCTGCTAGACTTGCGGGTTTATAGCCGATTCAACTCAACTCCACGATTTATGATTGAGTTGAGCGGCGACTCGTGTGGGCGAACTGGAACTCCGACGTTACTTAAAAGGACGTTTCTATAAAAAATAAATACTCATTTCAGCACACAAATAATTACAAATTACATTGTTATGTATAATTAAGTTTATAGCCCCTTATTGCGCAAAACCATTAGGCATGCTGGTGACCGAAATGTCAAAAGCTACACTTTCAAATAGGTCGATCTGAAATAAATTCAATCAAAGTATGGACCAATTAAACGTTACACACATCATAAAAAAGGTATCATTAAGAAGGGTAAAACAAATACTGGTTGTTAGGCTGTTCCTTGGGTAATGCAACAAAAATGTGACTGTCGGCAGCGACCCCGTGAGGAAATCTGTGATCACACAAGAAGAACAATGGTTTATGCTCACTATTCAAAATCAATCACCACATTTGACAGAAACACAATTAACTATTTTTGACGGGTTGGTACGCTAGGCCTGTATTACTATTTGCGTGTTGTGTACAGTGCACAGCAGTGTAACAACAGCCAGTGGCACCTCCAAATGGCACCACTTTCATTTTGACACATCATCATAGGATTATCCACCCGCAATTATTTTTTTGTCAGATCGTTTATGCGATGGTGATAAGTGTGACGAGTTTCTGTTCATTGGTTTGTAGTCAAATTTAAACAATCCTTTGAAGAAGAATGTCCCACTTCCATGCAAGCACCATTTGCCACGGGCAGCTGCTTTTTTTAAATGCTGGGATAAATAGGATTTATTTTGAGCCTAATACCTTATTCCTAGATTACAACAAAAATCTCTTTATCGTTTATGGGTTTAGGGGGTCTAAGAAGGCCTAATCTAAATTAGATCTTTTGTCAGTTTATCGGATAGGCAACAGGCGTTAAAGTGCCTTTTCATTACATTAAACATATGTTGTTTAGAAGTGTGTCCATTACCCTTCATTGATGTATACTGAACAAAAATAGAAATGCAACAATTTCAACGATTTTAATCAGTCAATTGAAATCATTTTATTAGGGCCTAATCTATGGATTTCTCATGACTGTGTAGGGGCGCAGTCACCCACTGGGGAGCCAGCCCAACCAATCAGAATTCGTTTTTTCCCCCACAAAAGGGCTTTATTACAGACATAAATTCTAGTCAGTTTCATTAGCTGTCAGTGTGGCTGGTCTAAGACTATCCCACGTGTGGTTATACCTCATATGCGGTTGTGAGTATGGTTGGACATACAGCCAAATTCTCTAAAATGACATTGGAGGTGGCTTTTGGTAGGCAAATTAACATTAAATTCTCTAGCAACAGCTCTGGTGGACATTCCTGCAGTCATCATGCAAATTGCATGCTCCCCCAAAACTTGAGACATCTGTGGCATTGTTTTGTGTGAAAAAACTGGCCAGGTAGAATCATTTTTGGTTCCAGGTAGAACTCTTTTAGGTTCCATGTAGAATCCTATGGGGAAACCCTTTAAGGTTCTAAATAGTGTATTTTTTTCTCAGAGTGTAGGCTACTTGCACATATGGACTTCTTTAGACATTTCTGCCTTTATTTAACTAGGCAAGTCAGTTAAGAACAAATTCTTATTTACAATGATGGCCTAACCCGGCCAAACCCTCACCCGGAATACGCTGGGCCAATTGTAAGCTGCCCTATGGGACTCCCAATCATGGCCGGTTGTGATACAGCCTGGAATCAATCCAGGGTCTGTAATCACACCTCTGGCACTGAGATGCAGTGCCTTCGACCACAGCGCCACTCAGGAGCCCTAATGTATTTTAATTAAGGTCTCTTTTGAAAAATTGATTATTATCTCGATGAGACTAACCTGGTAAAAATGAATGAAAAATGAGGAATAAACCAAGCCATCTCTTAAAATGCAGGCCTATCCCACTAAACATTATAATAACATGCAGGATTAAAGACAAACGTGTAATCTATGAGGGATGTCATTGTGTTATGGTTCATAAATTGATAGAGTCATCAGTTTGCACTTGGAGGCACTTTGGAAAGTGTCATGTTATAGATATTTTTATGAGACGAAAATATAGGCATCTTTTCATAGGCTCTTACCATTGTGAGTTGCTCACTCACCCTCTATAGAAAGAATACCAATACCAGTGCATTCGGGAAGTATTCAGACCCCTTGACTTTTTCTACATTTTGTTACGTTACAGCCTTATTCTAAAATATATTAAATTAAATGGTTCCTCATCAATCTACACACAATACCCCATAATGCCAAAGTGACACCAGGTTATTAGATATTTTTGCAAATGTATTAAAAATAAAAAACCTTATTTACATAAGTATTCCAACCCTTTGCTATGAGACTCAAAATTGAGCTCAGGTGCATCCTGTTTCCATTGATCGTCCTTGAGATGTTTCTACAACTTAGCTGGAGTCCACATGTGGTACATTCAATTGTTTGGACATGATTTGGAAAGGCTGACACTTGTCTGTATAAGGTTCCACAGTTGACAGTGCATGTCAGAGCAAAAACCAAGCCATACGGTCGAAGGAATTGTCCGTAGAGCTCCGAGACAGGATTGTGCTTAGGCACAGATCTGGGGAAGGGTACCAAAAAATGTCTGCCGCATTGAAGGTCTCCAAGAACACAGTCATTCTTAAATGGAAGAAGTTCGGAACTACCAAGAGTTCTTCCTAGCTGGCCGCCTGGCCAGACTGAGCAATCGGGGGAGAAGGGCCTTGGCCAGGGAGGTGACCAAGAACCCAATAGTCAGTCTGACAGAGCTCCAGAGTTCCTTCCAGAAGGACAACCATCTCTGCAGCACTCTACCAATTAGGCCTTTATGGTAGAGTGGCCAGACAGAAGCCACTCCTCAGTTAAAGGCACATGACAGCCCGCTTGGAGTTTTCCAAAAGGCACCTAAAAGACTCTCAGACCATGACAAACAAGATTCTCTGGTCTGATGAAACCAAGATTGAACTCTTTGGCCTGAATGCCAAGCTTCAAGTCTGGAGGAAACCTGGCATCATCCCTACGGTGAAGCATGGTGGTGGCAGTATCATGCTGTCATAATGGTTTTCAGCAGAAGGGACAGGGAGACTAGTCAGGATCGAGGAAAAATGAACGGAGCAAAGTACAGAGAGTTCCTTGTTGAAAACCTTCTCCAGATCTCTCAGGAACTCAGACTGGGGCGAAGGTTCACCTTCCAACAGGACAACGACCCTAAGAATACAGCCAAGACAACGCAGCAATAGCTTTGAGACAAGTCTCTGAATGTCCTTGAGTGGCCCAGCCAGAGCCCAGACTCAATTGAACATCTCTGGAGAGATCTGAAAATAGCTGTGCAGCGACGCTCCCCATCCAACCTGACAGAGCTTGAGAGGATCTGCAGAGAAAAATGGGAGAAACTCCCCAAATAGAGGTCTGCCAAGCTTGTAGCGTCATACCCAAGAATACTTAAGGCTATAATCTCTGCTAAAGGTGCTTCAACAAATATTGAGTAAAGGGTCTGAATACTTATGTAAATGTAATTTTTCAGTTTTTTTTTAATTTGTAGTTAAATTAGCAAAAATGTATAAAAATCTGTTTTTGCTTTGTCATTATGGGGTATTGTGTGTAGATTGATGAGGGGGAAAAAACAATTGAATCTATTTTAGAATAAGGCTGTAACATAACAAACTGTGGAAAAAGTCAAGGGGTCTGAATACTTTCCCGAATTCACTGTATGCTGTATTTTTCAGTTAAGACTTTAGTTATAAAGGAATTGCAGTACCGTCATTTTTTTGTAATCCTTTTGTATTGTTTATTTAAAGAACAAATACCATCTTCATGTTCAGCGATTATAATTTGACTTTGAGAAGGCCTACCCTAGCCTCTTATACGTGTTGCCCTTGCCTTTCTTTCTGTTCGGTTAGGTGATTCTTCCTGTCAGTGTCACCACAATGGTCCCTGGGCATGTAAAAAAAACTCCAATAACAGACCTGATGGGCACAGAGCCCTCAAGAAGACATGGTGAGAAAACCATGTTCTAAAATAACCCTGTGTACATGTTTCACCTTCCAGTGTATAATGGGATTCCATCTGTCTAGTCTACACTGGGGTGGCAGGTAGCATAGTGGTTACAGTGTTGGGCCAGTAACCGAAAGGTTACTGGATCGAATCCTGAGCGGACAAGGTAAAACTCTGTCGTTCTGCCCCTGAACAAGGCAGTTAACCCAGTAGGCCGTCACTGTAAATAAGAATTTGTTCTTAACTGACGCAAAAAAATACACATAATTTCACTCCAGTGGCAGAATGATCATCCTTTGGGGTTAACCATGTCTCAAATGACACCCTATTCCCTACATAGCACACTACTTTTGAACAGGGCTCTGGAAAAGGAAGGGCACTATTTAGGGAATAGTGTGCCATTTGGGATGCATACTAACTCACTAAACCAATGACTCAACACTGCATACTTACTGCAGAGAGAAGAGGCAGGATGGTAAGAGATGTTGCCTTGACTGAACCCTATATATCCCTGTATACGAACACATTCACTATATACCATGAACATCATTCCTACCTATTGATAATAGGACTAGTGGTAACAGTAATAATGGTTGTGGTAATATGAATATCTTCAGCCTGCTCAAATGTAACGATGTATTGCTACTGACCATTTGCAGCCAGCAGATGGCAGAGCAACAAAACAGCCACCCCTTCCCTTCTCCAGCTTGGATAACAAAAGAGAGCTGGGTTCTTAAAATCACACAGTGTGAGTCTGTCAGAAGATGCACAGATGTATCATTAATATGGACGGGCTTAAATGATTTCTATGTAACATCATTGGAATGTCCACATCCACATTGTATAATAAAATGAGTATTAGCTGCAAAGCTACTTGTACTATACTTGTATATGTGGCCCTATTCAAGATTCAAACCCACAACTCTGGTGGTGTTGCAAGCAGCATGCTGCAGCCAAGTGCCACCAGAACCATGTTCTGTAGGGTCCAGACCACTGTGTCTGCAGCAGTTTGGCTCACAGCAGGCACCCATTCTCAAGGAGATTCATTGCAGATGAGGACTTGAATCTCTCAACTCAAGTGTGGCCTTCACACACACGCACGCACGCACGCACACACGCACACACAGCTGTGGAGGAGTCTCCGTGGCAACGCCTCCCCTGCCTGTGGTAATGTGGCTGCACAAGCACACACACACCACAGTAATGACCCAGATTTGTGCTGCCTGTTGTCTCTCTGTCTGGAGACTCACTGTGATGACTGGAGCCTCCCCAGGCAACAATTGATTCATGTGACAGCCAAAATGACTCAATAGCGACCGCGGGTGGTGGTGGTGCACATGTTGTCAGGCATCAAGCCAAAATAAGTTTATTCTCAAAGCTGTGATCCACAGGCAGCGATGCTTTGCCTAGCCACGCAAGCTTTGTCCAGAGTGGCCCGTCATGTAGTTTCTAGCAAAGTGACAGCACGCCCAGTAGTGCAAGCCTAGGTATCAACAGCCTATCCAGTATGGTCTGGAAATTATAGTGAGCTTCGATTGGTCATTTGCGCTGCGATATCGAGTCTTATACATAAAGGGAATCTATCCCCAAGTCCCGCCCTGTCCATGCCCTATTCGCATCGCCCAATGCCCCCCCCCCCCCTTCACATCACTTCTCATCACTTTACTTCCATTTGAAAATGAATGGCCTCTGAAAACCAACTGACCAAACAGTGACTGGCAATACTTTGCTTAGGTCCGAAGAGCCATAAGGGCCTATGATGGTGCAATAGAATCGAATGTATTCTAATGTCTAATAGTAGTAACAACCTCTAAATACAGATGCAAGACTAGAAGTCTCCAGTCTATCTGTCCCATTATCTTTGTTTTCTATTGCTTCAGGGATACATCTACTGTTTTGAGAGTGCTACTAGGCCTAGCTCATATGACCTGAACCGCCTGGTTCCACTAGGTGGCAGTATTTCCTCTAGTGACATAAAACATACTTGCACTCTCCAAACGGCACAAAAAACAACATGCTCACCATGAATCAAAGAGTGGGTCGCTAACAAAAATGGAAACAACAGAGCAAAGGCGAAATGCATGCAATACAAATAGTGGGTCTACTTCATTTCTATAGCCAATAGACAGTAGGCCGTCATTGTAAATAAGAATGTGTTGATAAAACTGAGATGCCTAGTTAGATAAAAGTTACATTTAAAAAAAATCGAATCTGGGCCTGGGGAATGACATGTAATGAGAACAACACAATTTACTAAATCAAGCATGTTTAGTGATAAAGCAAGACAGTAATAATCTCATCCATTCCAATGACTGGAATTTCACATACAGAATGTGGCTTTAACTATCTCTCTCTCGCGCTCTCTCTCTCTCTCTCTCTCTCTCTCTCTCTCTGTGTGTTTGTGTGCACGTGCGTGCGTTGTTTTACTATCCTTGTGGGGACCAGAAATCCTCACAATAATTTGGGGACATTTCACCAGTCCCCCCATGGAGAAGGCTATTTTAGGGTTAGGTTTAGGGGTTTGGAGTTACGGTTAGAGGTTAGGAAAAATACGATTTAGAAAATAACCTACTTATTTTTAATTGAACAATGATTATAACATTGTTATAAAGATCCTTTTAGAGGGAAATTACAAGTACATTCATTTGCGGAATACATGATTCATGATTCTTCACACCCTCTCTTTCAAACTCTCCATTTACCCCTAGCCTAGATTATTTAGCCAAAAAGCCGTTATTGTTGGTTAATATTGATGTTGCATACCCGAGAAATGTGAGGCCAAAAGTTGGAATTTACAGACGAATTCAAACCCCTATAGCCAGCCCTCTCCGGAATTTGGGGGTAGCCGCCTACTATGCTGCTGCCTGCTGACACAACAGAGTGGACAAACGGGCCCTTTGTAAAGCCAACTCGGGGCTAACTGGTAGAGTAGAGCCCACCTGAATTGTGTGCCACTGAAAGGCAGAGACGGTTAGACTACGGTGCCGGGTCTCCACAACTGAATGCCTATCAGAGAGAATGTCTTACGGATGATTATCCTTTTGTGTTTATTTTTCTATTTCGGATTAACTATGCCTGAAACCAATTGGATTTCAATTGTGGAGTGGTTTTGCTTTTGCCTATCGATGCGTAAACATCAATGCGCAAACTGTGGGCACACAGCGATGCTGTCTCCAAGGGCGCGCCAATGTGGACGGTTATGGTCATCACTGGTAGGACAGAATTGAATATCTTTCAAATCAACCGCGTCGAAAGGACATGATCAGCGTGGGAAAGCCAAATGTCTTGGATATGCATTTTCAAACCGGATTTTGCCTTGAGCGGTTTTAAATCAGAAAAAGGATTAAACCATTTAGCATATATTGTAAAGGTAGAGTATTGAAGTATCCAGCTTCTTCTGTTCTGTGTACTATTGAACTGTCTTTAATAATAGCAATGGTCACCATGTGTTTTTACTTTGGCCTAATTGTTGATATAGACATGGTTCCAATTGAAATGGTACCTAATTCTGAGAAGCATAGAATTTTCAGAGGCAAACATTTCCGAGATTTTCTTTAATCTTCCTTTCAGTCAAAACAACGGTAACAGGTGCAAGCTGTGCCTCATTCAAGTCCATTGGGCAGTCAGGGAATAGTCAAGATCATGTCTGACAAACATAAGGTAGACAGACCACTTTAACATGCTTTATTTCAGCATCCAAAATAATTAAAAACATCTCAAATTTTTATACATATACAAAATAGGTACAGATCCTCATGTTTTAATCCCCCAACGGTGTGTCTGCTTCTCTCATAATTTGATGATATTTCATTTTTTTTCTGTGTTCAATTTTTTCCAAAACCCTTCTAAAATAACAAAACAAAAAAACTAAAACAATGGGGGGGGGTACTGCTAGAAGCAATTGGACAACAAAAGGGGGGATTTAAAAACGAAACAAACAACAACCAAAAAGTGTCAAAGATGTTAAAAACAAAAGACAACAAATCCACCTGCTCATTCTACACTAGACAGGACCGTGTGCATCCTAACTACAGTATACCTCTTGCTATGCCTCTGTTGCAGAGATCTTAGCCAACACTTGAAACCTCTTTTTACGACAGACATCAAGATAATCTGCTAGTTTAGCACCTAAGGTCCTGCAAGCAAGAATGACAACATAGTAGCACAATTCCGATCACCCTCCATTGACAGGACCTCATGAAGAATAGCACCTTTTGCAGCTGTTACTTTCAAACATACTTCTGCCGTGTAAAATCTAACCTGGGCTTCACTAACACTGGGTAACGTGGATTTCCTTTTTGAGGTAGCCATAAGATTAAAATATAAGTTGAACCCATGCCTTTAATTCTGCTTTCGTGTGACTTCAGAAGGAACAACAACTGCTTCTACAGGTGAGTACAACAACAAGACACTTCACTGTCATTTTTAAGATTTATTTGACATCACCTGAAAGTGGTACAAAGCATTTTATTTTATTTTTCATTGTCCTTCCGCAGTGGTAAAAAAAAGTCACCTGTATCTGGGATGTTTTTTCTGTCAAACTCCAGGGGGGATTTTACACTTTACAAGTATATATTATTTTCTTTTTGCCAGTAAAACCATTGAGTCTTCTAAAGTGTCCTCGGTGTTGATGGTGGTGGTAATAGTGGTCCCAAAAAAGCTTGATGACACACAACCACTGTCTTCAGAAGTGCAGTTTTTAAGCAAGTGGACCATTTGAACAGCCAAATGAAACTCTAGTTTTTTTTTTAAATGCATAGAAAAAGTTTGAGAGGGATGACTGCTAGAAAAAAAACATACACAAACAATTTCAAGTCCAGATTTCTTTTTTACAAGAAGCAGACTGGGCCAACTTCAATGCCAAATTCCTGATTGGGTGCACCAACGTCCATAGGAGCGATGTCAATAATAGGCAGACGGGATGTTTTCGTTGTCTTGTAGTCGATGACTGTCTTGCCCCATGCACCGGTGTGCGACTGTGATGAGAAAATGAGATGAAAACGGCACAATCAGAATCCATAGTTGCATTTCCTGATCAATTTAAATCATTCCCTGCCCTCCCCATTTACCCTTTCAAAAGATGGCTCCTGGAAATGCAGAGTTATGAGGAATAACATCTCAGATACTATCACAAAGCCCCTCACATTAATCCCTCATCTCTGCTTCCAACTAGTGACCCTTGTCCTATACCAACACCATAATCCCAAAAGCCCTTTACAATTTCACCTTAACAAGATTACTGATGCTCATACCCACAGTCTTACTTCAACTCCCTCTTCAAGAGGAGAGAATTCTCTCTTGAACCATTCCTGAGAGGAAGGATTCTTTCTAGAGAAGTCCCTGAGCGGACACAGGCTAAGATACTCTCTGCTGTGTGTAACAGGAGGAAGGAGGACTCACCGTGCAGCCGTCCTCGGTGACGCTGTATGTGAAGCGGCTGTTGCCCTCGGCTCTGATCTCGATCTCGTTGGAGCCCTGGAGCAGCAGGGACTTCTTGAGGTTGCCGGACTGCTGGTCCATGTAGGCGATGCTGTTCTTGCAGTGGTATGTGATGTTCTGGCTGGCCTCAGTGGCCATAAGGCGCAGGAAGGTCAGCTGGATGTTAACATCCTGAGCACTGGAACCCTCGCTGCCATACTCGAACTGTGAGGGAAAGGAGAAAGAGATAAGAGTTAGCATGGTTTGGAGTTAGCATGGTTTGGAGTTAGCATCAAGGACTCATCATCCCAGAGAATGGTGCGATTATGGCCCTCTTTTCTCAACAAGCCCAGTTTGTGGCTCCGAGGTTCTCACCTGGAAGCCATCGGTCATTGCCTCGCCGAACCAGACGTGCTTCTTCTCCTTGATGTTCTTGCTGGTGTACCAGCTCTTCTTGGGGATTTCTGCCTCGGTGGGGTAGACGCAGGTCTCGCCGGTCTCCATGTTGCAGTAAACCTTGATGGCGTCCTGGGTGCAGCCCTGGTCGGGGTCGATCCAGTACTCGCCTACAGTAGAAGAAGGGAGTGGATCGCGTCAAGAACATCCAATGTGATTGTTGTGGTTAAGAGACTACACGGACAGCAAGACTCACCAGAAACATGCTTCACCAGAAGCATGTGTCTACTGAAGACGTCTTTACACCCTATGCTAATGCTTGACAGAACCAATACAGCTCCATGCTTTCCTCAAAGCCAAGCAATTTCTTGACTAACGAGGAGCGAGCAACTGTAGTCAAGAATGGGTCTATGACTCACCGCTCTTCCAGTCGGGGTGGCACATCTTCAGGTCTCTGCAGGTGCGGGCGGGATTCTTCTTGGTGCCCTCGGGAGAGCGGATGTTCTCAATCTGCTGGCTCAGGCTCTTGAGAGTGGTGTCAACCTCCAGGTCGCGGTCGCGCATCACGTTGGCGTCGTCGGCGCGGAAGTGACGGAAGGGATCGGGGGCCTTCTCCTGAGCGGGCTGAGCAATGAAGCCCATGTCGAATCCACCGCCGGGAGGTCCGGGGGGGCCAGGGGGACCGGGAGGGCCAGGGGGTCCCTATATGTGGAGGAAGCAAAGGCCAACCAAGATAGGATGTAAAGAAGAATAAGAGGAGTACAAGGAGCAAAATATATAGATTTTTGAAGTGGTTGATGTGACTTACAGAGGGTCCCATCTCTCCAGAGCGACCACGGGGTCCGGGAGGTCCGATGGGGCCGGGCAGACCGCTCATACCATCCTTACCGGCGGCACCAGCAGATCCAGAAGGTCCCTAGTGTAGGGAGAGCCATAGCTTAATACGACAGCGTGGACTATCTAAGTCATATTGTCACCAGAGCAGTGATCCACAGTCGGAACGTTGCTGTGCTGATAGTTGTGTGACCGCTGTCGTAATGTGGGTCATACTCACTCTAGGTCCAGCGGGGCCAGAGGCTCCAGCAGGTCCTGACTCTCCAGATGGTCCCTATGGGCAGAAAGAATAGATTTAGGTGTCTGTTATATCAAACAACAATATTACAGGGAGAAGGTTGATTTCCCTCCTGCCCCCCACCCACCCACTTGCTAGGTTTTGTGATATCTTGGCTTCATGCAGAAATATCTCTTCCCCTGTGCCTTTTGTGGGCATGTCCAAATCTAGCCATTTATGGTGTACTGCAATGTGGATAAAGGGTAGCCATTTCCCTTGTTTCTGCTGGAGTCACTTGTGTGTCATTATTGTTGTCGATTTGTAATCAGCAGGGGTACTCACAGAGGGGCCAGAGGGTCCCTGCATGCCAGTGAATCCTCTATGTCCCTTCATGCCTCTCTCTCCAGCCTCGCCAGCCTCTCCCTTGTCTCCACGAGCTCCAGCGGGTCCCTGGGTGAGAAAACGACAGGTGTGTTCAGTATACCCTTTCCTCAGACTCAGAGTGGAAGAGCGGATATTGTGTTCCTCGTGATGGTTTTATGAGTCTGTGATGGAGTATACACGTACTGATGAGCCACGGGGACCAGCAGGGCCAGCAATACCAGCGGGGCCAGCAGGACCCTGAAGGAGAGAGAGAAAGAGATTATGACAACCAATTCCATTGATAATCCCAACTGGCATGTCATAAAGGCTATGTAGCTCAACTACTAGGAACCTCCAGTACATGCTGTATTCTAACAGCACCACAAACAAAGCCCTCAACCCCTTCTACAGCCTTAACTAGTTTGCAATAGGCGGCCATTTTGAGGCTACAACAGTTTAACATGCAGTAAGGTCTCTGAACATTATCGAGTCTGAATTGCTGCCCAGTTATGTATTCCTCGTCAGTCGAAGGGAGTAATGGTGGAGGATCTGGACACTTACAGACTCTCCACGGTCACCAGACTTTCCAGCAGGGCCGACGGGTCCAGGGGCACCAGGGGGTCCGGGGGCACCGGAAGCACCAGCGGCACCAGACTCACCACGCTCTCCCTATAGGCAAGACAAAGAGGAACAGAGACGGGCCAAGAGAAGATCAACCTCCTGGACATGATCCCAATACATTACAGTATGTGATGCCTATTTCAGCCATGCAAGTAGTCGTGTAATGGTGCCCAGTGTAGATTGTCTACAGTATACCAACAGGCTGGTTCCCAAAGTGAAGGGATTGACTCTGTCTTGAGGACATGTGTATGAGCAGAGCTCTCACCTTGGGTCCAGCAGCACCATCGCGACCAGCAGATCCCTCGTTACCAGGAGTTCCCTCGCGACCAGACTCACCAGGTGCTCCAGCCAGTCCAGGGGGTCCCATGGGTCCGGGGGGTCCACGCTCACCAGAGGGGCCACCAGGTCCCTGCTTGCCAGGCTCTCCCTAAAGCAGGAAACAGAGAACAGGGTTAGATCTCAACCACAACACGAGAGTAACCACGACTGAAGTAGAGCAATGGCGACTCAATTGTATGAATAAGCTACTGCAAGAGCGTTGCACTTGTCGGCTGCCATCTTGGCAGAGCTAGCAGAGGGCCTTTAGCATCATTGCGGCAGGCTTGTAGACTATCCAATCACTGCCTTATTGAAAAACTAGGGATCTCCACCATGAACTTGGTCTCCTCTGCAAAAGCCTAACGACATTTAACGTGAAGTTCTATAACTAGCTCTCTACAGCACTGACCAGTTGTCCGGCAAGGCCGGGGAAACCGCGCTCGCCTCTCTGTCCGGGCAGACCAACAATACCACGCTGTCCACCAATACCCTGAGGTCCGGGAGTTCCAGGGGGTCCCTGTAGGAGAGAAAGAGAGAATAGGTCATCGAGGCGTCCCTTTTCTAAAGCGTCAGATCTCAACTCCAGCGGCGTGTGTTACAGGTGTAGTCCAAAAGGAGTACTCGTATTGTTCTGGCTTGTCAGTGTAGGGGTCAGAGTGTTACTTTGTTAGGGTAACAGTAACCCCCCCCCAAAAAAAGGGGTACTTACATTGGGACCATCTCCACCAGGCTGTCCCTTCTCTCCCTGGGCACCAGGGGGTCCGGCAGCGCCGAGCTCACCAGGACGACCGGCGGGGCCAGTCTCACCACGGTTACCCTTCTGTCCTTCCTTTCCACCAGGGCCTGGGGGTCCGGGGGGTCCGTTGTTGCCCTGAAAGAAAGAGGAGAGGGTGGTTGAGTATGAGATGCGGCCCAAAGTTGACCGAATACACCAGTATCAATGGCTGTTATCAATGACCGTATTGTGATCAGCTACATGCTAAGCTAACGCCTAGCTAGATGCTTGTTTGGGCATCAGGCAATGCCATTGTGTCTTGGGTTGGTTGCACAATAATATGTTGTCTTGATAGTTGTGCTGTTGTATTGTGGGATTGCTGTTTTAAGCTGTCATCGAGCCGTTCGCTTGCTTAGTGTTAGCCTATGGTTGAATCTGGAACCTATGTCCACAGCCAAGGTATTGACTGGCATACTGATGGAGGATGGGCATGGTTCAGTGTGAATGGAATGGCGGTGGAGAAAGAGGTACTTACAGATGGGCCAGGAGGTCCAACTCTACCAGCAGCACCGGGGAAACCAGTGGCACCCTACAGAGAGAAAAGAGAGGCACTGGTCAACCTAGTTGTATCAGATTGGGAAGCATGATACTACTTTACAAACGCCATCTTTTACAGTCAGACAGATGAGAGGACGCTGGGAGGATAAGACACAAAGCTACTTACAGGGGGACCAGCAGCACCACGGGCGCCCTTAGCTCCGGTGTTTCCAGCGGGACCCTGTGTGGACACAGCAGTGCTTCAGTCCATAAGCAAGAGCAATACAAACACCTCTGTAATACGATGTACCACAGCGACGTACAGTCGTGCATGCACACATTTTACATATGGGTCATCCCGGGAATCGAAACCCACTAGCCTGGCATTGCAACTGCCATGCTCTACCAATTGAGCTACAGAGGACCATTTAAGATGGTCCAGGGTGGGTACCCAGTGGTCAGTCCCACGTGTTATACCTGAGGTCCAGGGGCTCCTGTAGGTCCAGCGGGTCCCTGAGCACCACCGTCACCCTTGGCACCGTTATCTCCAGCCTCTCCCTTAGCACCAGGCTGACCGTCACCACCCTGAAGGAGAAGAAGTAATTGAGTGAATGCAGAGCAGATTAGTGTGGCGGTTCATCTAGACTGGATGCTATGGTAAGAGAAGCCCGTCTCATTTAATGGCAATGAAATCAATTTAGAATCGCCATAGTGTGCAAGATGTTGCGAGTCGTCATCTTGATTGACACCCCACGTCCGTTTTAATTGGCAACTGATTTCTGTGTGAATTGAGGCCAATTTCTGTGTGAATTGAGGACAGGTAAAGAGGTGTGTGTGTGTGTGTACTTACAGGAGGCCCAGCGAATCCAGCGGGTCCAGGGGCGCCAGACTCACCGCGCTCACCCTGGGAGAGGAGAAGGTTAGGGTTAGTCAGGTCAGGGGTGTGTTAAAGGTCAGGGACAAGCATCATATGAGTGTGGGTCAGTTCTCTCTTCTATGCACCTTTCATTTCTACTTAAGTTTCATTCTTTATTGCTCGCTTTGGTGCTCGGTACGTTCCGGGCACCATTTCAGCTTTTCTTATTTGAAGCTTCAAGACTGACTCCCATAGAGAGAGGCCTGTGGCGTGGATGCATGGGGAGCTATTTTTTTTAAGGTCTTTTTGTGTCATGTCTGTGGCGAGGTGGGAACCGGGTGGGACGGAGGTACTCACAGGTGCACCACGGGCACCAGTAGGTCCACCAGGTCCAGGAGCGCCAGTCTCTCCCTTGTCACCAGGAGATCCAGCAGGGCCGTTGGGTCCAATGGGGCCAGTCATACCACGGACGCCATCCTTACCACCGGCGCCATCAGCACCCTTGACTCCTTGGTCACCCTGTCGACACAAGAGCAGCTGAATTAGTACTGTAAGCTGTGGGTTATGCAGATACAGAGACGGAGGAGAGCTTTTTCTGGACTCAGTCAAGTCCACTGTTAATGCAAGTGGGAGTTTGGATGGATCGGAGTGCCACAGAAGTATGAAGTCGAGGCCCACTGATGAACATGCATTTGGGCATGGAGGATGATAAGTGAAGGGTGGGACACCGGTACTCACTCTGTCTCCCTTCAGGCCTGGCAGACCACCAGCACCACGCTCTCCGGGCATTCCCTGCAGGCCAGGGGGTCCTTGGCCACCGGGGGCACCTGCGGCACCAGCCTCTCCCTTACCACCATCGTTACCAGCAGAGCCTGGAGAGCCACGGGCACCAGCGGGTCCAGATGGGCCAGGGGCACCACGCTCACCGGGGAAACCTCTGTCACCCTGGGGTACGGAGAGAAGAGAGGGCATCAGCTTTGGTTCTGGAGCATCACGTGTATACATGGTGAAGGATGTCATCGATGCTAATGTCTTTAGCCTGGGTCAGCTGGGTGCTAGTCTGTTGCTGCTTCAGCTGTTAGCCGTTGCCTTGCTTGGCTAAGTCGCTAGGCCACAGTGTAGCTGTAGCAGTCCATCACCCAGGAAGTGATGACATTATTATTCTGGGATACTCACTCTGGATCCTGCGGAACCAGGGGCACCACCCTCACCGGGAAGACCCTAGAGAGAGAGAGAGAGAGAGAGAGAGAAGATATTAGAGACTACGACTAGAGATTTGAGGTCTGCATTTGTGATGCTCAATGTTCAGCTGCGTCAAGTCCCAAATCTTGACAGGAAGTCAAGTGTCATGTAGTAATGAGTAGCAAGGAGAAGGCATGGGGCAGCGAGTGACTACACCAAAGGTGCTGCAGTCCTGTAGTATTCTTACCTGCTCTCCGGGCTTTCCAGTCTCACCAATAGCGCCTTGGGGTCCTGGAAGTCCCTGTTATACAAAGAGACAAGTGAGAGACAGGTGAGGCAAGGGTCAGAGGTCCTGAAGTAGGAGGAGGTCTGCGATTTGTCAGGTGCTGATCATTTCCTATAGTTCAGTGCTGTACCTGGAATCCAGGGGGGCCACCGGCTCCCTGCTCGCCTCGTTCTCCAGAAGGTCCCTGAGGAGGAGAAGGAGGAGAAGAGTCGGTTAGGAAAATCAGTGTGACCGGCATAATGGTGGGTGCTACACCTTGGTTGTGATGGGGTTACCCCCATATCATGTAAGGAAGCACAAACTGAGTGGTTTTGCAGTCTCCTAGGAGATTCCATGCTGGCTTGTATTAGTGATAGTGTTTGTTTGTGTGCAAGTGTAACACAGCGCGGGTAATGCTGAAGAATGTTGTCCTCAAAGCTTTGGGGAGAATGGGAGTGAAGCATTGTGGGATGCTGGAGAGTGGAAGTGTACTTACGGCAACACCGGGAGCACCAGGAGCACCAACATCACCATCCTTGCCGGGAGCACCAACAGCACCACCGGGTCCCATGACTCCTCTCTCACCAGGCTTGCCACCCTCACCCTACAGGGGAAGACAAATACCCATTAGCTCATTTCCCATCAGAGAGCAATTCTGTATACTGAAACCTAAGTTTTAGGCTATGGACAACTATGTCATACATTGTAGTGAAGGTTGATGAGGTGAGAACAGCTCATAGGAATGGCTGGAATGGAGTCAATGGAATGGTATCAACCACATATGTTTGATACCATTCCATTGACTCCATTCCACCGCCATTATTATAAGCCTTCCTCCCCTCAACAGCCTCCACTGTATACATTGGGTTACCTCTCAATTTCAGATCTCATTTCTCGAATTAGACCGTAAATGATTGTGCCCGAATAAGAGCAGCATGAGAGAGAAGGGTTACTCACTGCGGCTCCCTTAGGTCCGGGGAATCCCATGACTCCGGGCTGGCCTCTGGCTCCAACGGGGCCGGGAGGTCCGGGGCGACCATCTTGACCACCGGCACCCTGTCACAGGAGAGGGCAGAGAGTCAGTGACCACAGTGATAATCGGTGGAAGTAGCCATAGGTCATCAGTGTCTTTCAGTGTCGTTGAATTGGTGTCGTGAGGGTCAGGTGAATCTGTAGCTGAGGAACTTACAGAGGGGCCAGTCTTGCCATCGGGACCGGGGCTGCCAGGGCTACCAGTCATACCCTAGAGATGGGGGGGGGGGGGGGGGGGGGGGCAAAGGTGAGAGGGCAAAGGTCAGGCACATAACATAGGTAGCATACACATCTTGACATGCCATATTAACATGAATATATTGGTTTCATGTTTATAGTATCTATTAGTTGTTGAATAGTTATCCAACAATGATAAAGTATAACAAAAAGGTCCTGTGATCTGAGACCGGTCCCCTGTCTAACTCACCTTGGATCCAGGCATACCAGGCTCGCCGTTGCGGCCAGGCTCACCAGTGTTACCCTTAGCTCCAGCAACTCCGGCACCACCACGCTCACCAGGGCCACCCTATTATGGAGGGAGAGAGAGAGAGAGATGGAAAGAGAAGGGTGGAGAGAGGAGTTTGCTATACTTAGCTATTGGCCATAGCATGTAGCAACGTTTGGAGGTGAACTGTGGTATATACATTTGAACATGTGTGTATGTTCCAGGTATATGTGTGTAGTCACCTTGGGGCCAGAAGCTCCATCAGAACCAGGGAAACCACGGCTACCAGGGGCACCCTGTAGGGGGCGACAAACACCACACAGGTCAATACCACAACACTGTCTGTCACTCCGTCAGTACCACAACATTCCTGCTACCTCAGTACCATAACACAGCCATTCAGTAACATTACATTACTGCTCAGCAATCACAGCCCTCTGGTGGCCAAATTAGGTTATGAGCTAGCTATTGGTTCCAAAAAGAGATAAGCATTCATAAGTCAATGTGATTATTTATGTGATGGAATAGTGGTATAGATATCATCGTTGTTTATGCATGTGCCAATACTAGCTGTACTGTGAGGAAGTAAGCAATGTATAAAAATACCAAATGCCCAAGTTCTTGTATAGCACTCTCCTACTGACCCAGTTCCTATAGTTGATTTAAAGCATTATATTGGATGGTTCAAATCATATCATTTTGACGGGTATGAGGCAGTAACGCAATGGTTCTTTGGAATAGGAAGACAGGGGAGCAAGAGTAATGTAGATTTGGAGGACTACAACACAGTTTAGTGAGCCGGGGGGGGGGGGGCTATTCTAAAAGTAGGAGATAGGAAGACAGTGAAAAGGAGATACTGGTCAACAGATTCTAACACCGGGCTAGTTCCGTTATTATAGCATACTTTCCTCCTCTCTCTCTCCTAAAGAGAAGGGGAAGGGGGGGGGGGGGACACCTACGTGTAAAGGACAGGAGAACAGTATGATGAAGAGGGGACACTGTGTCTATCTGGGTTACTTACGCGCTCGCCGGGGGCTCCACGGGCACCAGCACCACCGGGCTCACCACGGCCTCCTCGCTTGCCTTCCTCACCAGCAGGGCCGGCGGGTCCCTGGACTCCAGCGGGGCCCTGGGTAATGGAGAAGAAACAAGATGAAGGTCAGAGAAATGGAGGGTGGCAAGGCATTGTGCTGAGATGTGGATCAGTACAGTGGTAGAGTTCAGACACATACGGACTGCTGACTGAGCATGTGCGGACAGAGTACGTGCTATGGGTGACTTGGTGGATCGTATTTGGCCAAAGAGGAAGTAAAAAGGTGTACTTACAGACTCTCCCTTAGCACCAGCCTCTCCTTTGGCTCCATTAGCACCAACCTCACCCTAGGTTGAAGAAATCAGAATCCACACTCAATGGTCTGTGCATTCTGACCAAGTTATAACATCAATATAAATTAAGATAACATATATTTATTTTACATTTTTTTGTACAATATCTAGTGATGGAAGTCAGAGAGAGCTGGACTTACAGTGTTACCCTTGGGTCCGGGAGCTCCACCAGCACCCTGGGGTCCGGGGGGTCCACGGGGTCCAGGGAAGCCAGGAGCACCAGCAATACCAGAAGAACCCTGGAGGAGGCAGCAGAGAGACAACCATTATACTTCCTGGATTCATCATCACTGAGTGACCAGTCAGTGACAACAATATTGGCAAATAGACAAACCAATGACAACTAAAATGGCTAGTTCAGTGAGGAGTGGGGGGAGGTGTATACTTACAGGGGCACCCTTGGTACCGGGGTTTCCGTCAGCACCGTTGTTTCCCTACAAGAGATACAAACCAACGGGTTAGAGAGGGAACTTCCTCACAGGGACAGCAAATGTAAATTAAAGTCTCCAACACAGTCCAGAGGTGTATTTCACTAGAGGTTTCTAGAGCTGAGACTCACAGCGGGGCCAGCAGCGCCAGCGGGTCCGGGGTTACCAGCCTCTCCACGGGATCCCTGGGGTCCCTCGCCACCACGAGCTCCCTGGGCACCAACCTCTCCCTGTTGGGGTGAAGATAGGTCAGGGCAAGAACCTGGAACTAATATTGTACTAATACTACCAAGTGCTACCCTACACAAGTACTACTCTAGTAGTACTACTGCTACCAAGTTAAGTACTACTGTACTAGTACTGTACTACCCTACTCCCTAGTACTTCCTTATGGTAGTACTGTACTATGCTGCCATTCAATTAAATGATGTCCACATCATGACCCCATATAAATCAATGTGACCTCTGACCCCACATGACCCCTGTAGGGGTCATCCTTCAGATAAGCACCAACCCAACAGCTGTTCTATAAAAGAAAGAGGATGATTCGTCACTTGGGGCCGATGTAGTTAGCCGCCTTTTTTTTGTGCTAGAATGGATGTAATGTATATTTTTATCTCATCTACCTCTCCAAATACTGCCCCCTGGGAAAGAGCTTAGAGGTGAGGGTAGAGGGTGGAGGATAGACAGTAAGAAAGTAGGAGGTATACAGGTGTGTAAACACAGATAGGTGCAAGTTGACATCTTACCTTGGCTCCAGGGCCACCGGGGAAACCAGGGGCACCAGCGGGGCCAGTGGGGCCCTAGAATACGAGAAAACAAGAGAGAGAGAGAGAGAGAGAGAGAGGAATGAGTTACAGTCTAAATGATGAATACTGCATAAGTGTGCTTGTGTACCAATATGTTTCTGTTGATGGTTGTGTACTGTTTATGTGTGAATAGATAGCTGCCGTCAGTACTTACAGGAGGACCAGCAGCACCAGCAGCACCATCGTTACCACGAGCACCCTGCAGGAGAGAAAGATACAAAGAGAGAGAGAGAGGCACAACATGGTCAGATGCAACTAGCCATCACCCCTTCAGGGTCCAATTCCAATATGGCTGACCCTTCAATGTCAGAATCCAACATGACACTGTAAAACTAAATAACTGACACACTGAGTTGTAAGAACATGTGAAATATGGCTTCCTACTGAGGCCAGTATACAAGGCTGTACAATGCTTATGTTCCACAATATAGGGCATTCAAGTAAATCAGGTTGTGAGGCCTTTTGTAGATTGAGAGTAAGAATGGTTGTTTCCAACAAATTAGCCCTGGACTGATCAGTAAACATCTGAAATATATGCAAAACGCTTGGGAAACGCGATGACCCTTGAGCTACAGGAATAGTGTCTCTCATAACTATGTTGTGATGGTGATAGTGCACCCCTTGTTTATGGTTACAGGGGGTGGTGTAAAGTACTTAAGTCAAAATACTTTAAAGTATCTTGACTTTTACTCAAGTATGACAATTGGGAACTTGTTCCACCACTGGTTCCTGGGGGTGGTTTTGGGGTTGACTTACAGCAGCTCCGTTGGGACCAGCACGGCCTCTCTCACCAGGCAGACCACGGGGTCCCTAAAAGAGAGGGACAGATATTGGCACGGTAAGTAATCATGGCTGCCATTCACATTGCTACTGTATTGCAGAATGCTAAAAATGAGTGTGATCTTCTCTCTACACTCATTTTCTTGTGTAGGACTGTTGACAAAAATGGAGGGTGGGACTCACCATGGCTCCAGCGGCTCCGTTCTCACCGGATGCACCACCCTCTCCCTGAGGAAGGACAAACGGACAGGTCAGTGAAGGGAGGTTGAGCGAGGGGAATTATGTGTGATTTCTACATTAGCAGGGGAGATGGACGAGAAGGGGCCTCACCTTGGGTCCAGCAGGGCCAGACTCTCCCTTAGCTCCGTCAAGACCGCTGAATCCCTAGAGATAGAAGTAGACAGAGACAATATTAGAGGAGAGGAAAACAGGGCAGATTGTACTGCTGCTATTTGGGAAGTATAGGCTGATGTTGACACCAGACACTGGTCCAAGATCAGTTTAGCGTGCAATCCCCTTCATGATTAAGGTTAGGCATGGAGACGTTTAGCTGATCCTGGATCTGTTCTGGAGAGCAACATCTACCAAGACAGTTTGGGGGTGCGGTGACTCACTCTGTGTCCCTTGATGCCGGGAAGGCCGGGGGTTCCGGGGAATCCACGAGCTCCCTGGAGAGAGAGAGAAAGAGGAAAAAAAGATAACGGGACATGTTATCAGTGCAGTTGATGGCTTAACATTCCTTGAAGGATATGAGATGTCTCATGGTGTCTGACTATTAGGTGCTATTGCTCTTGAGACTAACGTTCTAGAGTGAGTGTATGGATGGAGTATGGAGTGACATTAGAATGACATTGCGACTCACCTGTGGGCCGGAAGCTCCACGCTCACCGGGGCGACCAGGCTTGCCAGACTCACCCTGAATGGGAGTAGAAGGAGGGTAGGAAGGAAGGAAGGAGTGGGATGGAGAGGAGGAGACAAGGTGAGGAATAAACGATGATCCAAATCCATCCCCTTTATGAATATCTTACCCAGAAATTGTCCTGGGACATAGGTTGATTTCAATTATGGATATCTTGGTGACTTACATCATCTCCGTTCTTGCCAGGGGGACCAGCAGGACCACGGGGGCCCATGGGACCCTGTAAGAGATAAACCACTGGGTGAGAAGGCTGTGTGTGTGTGTGTGTGTGTGTGTGTGTGTGTGTGTGTGTGTGTGTGTGTGTGTGTGTGTGTGTGTGTGTGTGTGTGTGTGTGTGTGTGTGTGTGTGTGTGCTGTGTGCGAGAGAGAGAGTTACCATGATATGAGAAATATTATTACAATTTGTCAGTGATGGAAATAATCTAGGATCATCTGTCATTCATCTAGAAACTTGATTACCTAATAGGTAGTTCAATCAAAATACTATTGGAGGGTGATGATGGGGGTCTGTGTTGTGTGTGTGTGTGTGGGGGGGGGGGAGGCACATTAACATTAACACATTCCAAGCTTCAGGATAGAGCAGGACCTATGCAGCAGGTGGTTTAGTAGCCTGGAGGTTGTTTGGAAGTAGTTTTTTTAAGTGTAGTCATTGTATGTTGAGCTATTTTTCTGCTTTTTGGCATTATATTGCCCTGCAGAATATGGCGTAGAATTTAGCTCAAAGTGTGTGTTTATGAGGGATTCAGATACTGAGGTGGTGGCGTATCATTTTCTGGAATATTCCGGAACGAGATACTCACAGAAGAACCAGCCTCACCAGGCTCACCAGGGGGGCCAGTGAAACCCTGAGGTCCCTATAGGGGGAGACAAAGAGATAATGTCAGACTTTGATGTTCATTCATAGTTTTTTTAACAACGGGGAATAAGTCCTGTGGGTAAAACATTCCCACGGTCATTATAGTTATCGAAGACTGAAACGGAATGTAAAAAAAAAAAAAAGGAGAAAAAAATATCTATACAAAGAGTCAACTAAGTAAAGCCAATGACAGACTAGCAGCTTACTAAAATTAAAAATAAAATGACAAGAACTTAACAGATACTAAATAGAAATGGTCAGGAACCTATCAAATTAAACCAAGTTAACATACAGCCATATATGCTTAAAAAAAAACACACACCTACAATTAAACAACTCGAGAGCGACTTCAACTCCCATCATGCGATTCACCTAGTCATAAACGGACCTCTTTTTGACCTTTGACCCGAGGTCTCTTCCCCTACATGACAAATGTCACTTAAACAGCTAGAACACAAAGGGAAGGGATACTTACACTTGAGCCAGGAGGTCCTGGGGGACCACGGGGACCCATGGGGCCCTGTCAATCAAAAGGCAAAGAAACGATCAGTAAATTATTAACCAATCACATCAGTCTTCCCATTAGAATATATCTTTGAGAAGGAGCCAACTGACCAAAGGATCCACCAAAGGTTGGGTGGGCGAGGGTTAAAGTCCTCCCAAAGTATACATTCTAACGACCAACAGTCGCACCATGAATTGTGATATTAGAATAGTGGCATCAGTAAACTTTCAAGACATATACACAGTGGTAACAGGGGAATTGATGCTATTATTGAAGTGACAAAGTAGGAAGAGTCAAAGTTTATGCAGGTATCTCAAACATGTAATGCGTGGTGCTAGTCATTTATGGAATATGGAAGTACATGAGATGTACATAAGTACATCTTTTTTATGGGATAGTATTTGTTGTGACATATGGAGTACCACAGAGACCAATTTGCAGGACAAAAGTCTCATGGCCATAGTTTTATTTGGTAGTGTCTATACACAAGACAGATACTGCGAGTCAGTGATGCAACTAGGCCAACAGGCTCTGTGTCGTTTTATGCCCTTACCATGGGGCCGGGCATGGACATGCCACCGCCGCTCTTCTCATCAAAACCACCAGACATCTGAGGGGAGAAGTTCTATAGGGAGACACAAGGTAGAGATGTGTTACAGTCAGTCAGTATTGGGAATCATGAGAACAGTACAGTGATCTCGACATAGAGTATATGGATGGGCCTAACCTGGCAAGAGAATGCAAGGCACTAGGCCTGTCCATATCAATGACAGATCTGTTCATATCCATGACATATCTACAGGGTGACTACCTCTCTGGCGTTTCCTAGCTGTGTTAAGTGTTACCTCCCTGTCCACTCCTGGCTGGGCGCTGTCCACCTGCCCTGGTGCTGAAATACAAACTGCACTGCGCTCTAACCAGGATAGCTTAGCACCACACCTCCCGTGCTCTTGCCTCTACTCTTTTGGGAGGTTTATCATTATGATTTGGAGATTTCCATTCTGAATGGAATAGCACAATAGTTCCTGTTGTATTCACTGAGGCAAACACTGTATTTGGAGCCTGTCCAGACTACATGGAGATCAGTGAGGTTAAGATATGTGACATAATAAGAGGGTGTTGGTGTGTTCTCCACCCAGCTGTCAGACTTAGCCACTTTCTCCACTTTCTTTAAATCTAAGTTACTAACCCCTAACAGAAGCTGCCCCTAATCTCTGATCTAGGATCCGTTTCCTCTGTACAACGCATAACCGTTTAACCATTTGACCTGGGTCAAAGCTGACTCTGGGTCAGTGCTAAGTAGGCTAAACGTCCGTCTTGGCCTGAGATACTTACTCCGCCAAGACCAGGGGGTCCAGGGGGGCCTGGGGGTCCAGGAAGGCCGGGCTGGCCGGGAATACCATCGTTGCCGGGGAAACCAGCAGGTCCCTGCAGTAGAGACAAGAGAGAGAAGCTGGTTAGTGATGAACTATAGCAGTAGTCAGTGAACATAGAAAAGGGCTTCATTGTTATCTATGGGGGATAAGGCATCAATGAAGAGTGACAAGGGAAAAGCTAACATAGGGCCTAGGGTTTGGGGTGAACTCGAGGCATATAAGCCCTTAGTATAATACAAGCAAATTGATGGGTCATGTCTGTAATACCTTCAGATCACTTGGACATTAGTCGAATTATCTACCTGTCCTTCCATACATCAATCTATCTCTTTGTTCATCCAACCGTATAATTATCTACCAGTCTGTTTGTCAGTCCATCCATCCGTCCAATGGATCGGAGATGAAATGACACGCATGGTCTCAGTTACAAGACAATCCCAAGTACCTTAAGTCATGAAGATTGGAACACCACACTGTACCCACTTCAAGTACTTGGTTAGGGCCCAACCAGTCACTGTCCCAGATATTGTGAGCACCACATTATTCTTCAAATTCATTTGAAATGGAGTAGAACTATTCAAGATAAGAAATTGTATTTCTAGTTCAACGAATGCACAATATACCTGCATATGCTGGTGGCCCAATACAAATCCACACATATCTCAAAATACTAGTCACCAAATGGGTATCTAGACAGGTTGGGCTTGGATGAAAGTAAAACATCTATACCCATTGGGAAAAACATGAATTGAGATTTAAAGAAGGAAGATGGTGGCCGACTATTTAGCCATTTAGCTCCACTGGTAAACTCCAAAGACTCTGGATGTACAGGTGTATCCATTGCCTTCGATTATAATCTAACCCCATGTCAGACATTACCAACATTAAAAAAACGGAATCTACTAATAGCTAATATCTTACGGGCCAAAACTCTGCTATGAGTACTAACGAGCTAGTACAACAGTCATTATGAGTGATGTGTGCAAGATGCTAGGCCTGTCCTTTAAAACTGAGACAAGAGGCACGCAAGTCCAAAAAGACACCAGAAACATAAGAGCCAAATCCTAACCTTGGGATATAGGTGCAAACCTTTAACCTCCACACACCTCTATCAATGGAGGATTAGTGAAAGGGCTGTGACGTTAAATGTTTTGCACGCATCTCATGTTTGTCAGGTTTTGGCCCGACAGGAAGTGAATACAAAAGCATGCTAGGAATAAGGAAGTGAAACGTACTGGCTCTCCCTTGGCTCCACGATCACCCTGGGGTCCCTATTTGACGGGGAAACAGCAGCATTAGGTCGTGGTTGCACTTGAAGATGTGGTTCTTATTGTGCCATGGCCTTACTAGTTTTGCAGTGCAAGATAAAATAGTTTTGTTGCAATGATGTATTTATAATGAATCAACAATTTAAAAAAAATATGTACAAGTACGCTTTAAACGTTGACAATAATAGCAAATCTAATTATAATAGCCTTATCTAATAGTTAATAACAATAAGGATCATAATTTCATATTTACCTCAACCTTTGGCTCCTGGAAGCCTATGGTAGCAACAGAAAAACAACAATTAGATTAAAATGTGAAATATCTGAAATAGTCTGAACAGGAAAACAAATAAAATATGTGTAGGGTGCATTTAAATTGTACATAAGGCCAATGTTATTAGATTTAGAACTAATAGGGGACGACAATGTCTGAACTAGGCCTAGTGAAAATGTACACAAAGCCCCAATTTGAGACTGGGTCAAAGTTGAAAGGAAGGCCAAAGGTAGTTAGGAGGTGGCAGTGGCACCAGACTGGACATGCACATTATATGTGCCTGAAGCACTGAATAGTATCCCATCCCATTTCGGAGGAAATGGGGGAAAAAATGACTGGTGTGATTGGAATAAAGGTAAATCCAAGTTTATTCCTCATTGGCCATCCATAAAATGCTGTCGAACCCCTTAAAAGTACAAGCCGAACAGTCCCTCTGAGGCCTCGAAAAACGTGTCAAAACTGATTCTGAGAGTGCCTGCGCCTGTAAGGTAAACTTCGTGAACGTTGCGTCGGGAGGAAATCGGCGTACCGTCGTCGGGGCAGATGGGGCAGCATTCGTCGTGGGGGATCACTGGATTGGGGCAGTCGGATGTGTCCTCGCAGATAACTTCGTCGCACATGACGGTGCCGCTATCGCACACGCAGATCTGGCATGGCTCGGGTTTCCAGACATCTCTGTCGTTGTAGAATTGACCGTCCAACGTACAGCTGCCGGCAGTGCCTGAGAAAGATGCAGAGATGAAATAGTTTAGAACGCTTGCCTTTAATGTCGACCTAGAAGGCACGGATGCCCATGTGATGACACCTTGACCAGGTGATGCATACGAAAATGTGATGCATACTCACCAAGTCGCTCTGGATAAGAGTGTCTGCTCAATCAGCGTTTCCTAACTCCAGTCCTTGATTACCCCCACAGTACGCCTTTTCGTTGTAGCCCCAGACGAGCTCATCTGATTCAACTTGTCAACTAACATTAATCAAGTTCATTCATGTGAGTTAGTCAGCGGAAACAACAAAAATGTGTGCTGTCGGGGGTACTCATGGACTGGAGTTAAGAAAAGCTGCGCTAAATGACACGTATTTGTAATGCCTTGATTGGAATGAACAACAGGCCAGAAGGCCTGGGAAAAGATTAAAGTGAAGTCTATTTCCTACATTTATGTTGACAAATATTTTTGAAATGTAAAATAGGGGTGGGTATAATTTGTGGTACGTTCCAACAGGAATATGTTACAAAAACAAGGTTGCCAACAAACAACGTTTTCACTCAGTATGTTTATTCCGAAAAATGTATGTCCTCACTCTGGTAGCCTATGGACAAACATTAAGAAATAAGCTACGTGGTGAGTTGATGCCTATTCGGCAGCTAGTTAGCTAAGTGAATTGATCATGCTACTTTGTATGCGTTGTCTTTTGGCATCCTGTTTTTGGAACAGATTCCTGTTTTAACTTTCGACAAATTATACCCACCCGCAAAATAGTAAGCCCTGAGGGGTAACTACAAAGTAGGATCAATTAGTTACCCGGATAACTTGCCTAAAAATGCTGAAATAACCTATTGATTTTCTGCATCATTAAGAAAATTAATAACTATTTGTTTATTTTATTAAAGTTAGATGGCTAACTAATTGATCCGGCTTTGTAGTATAATCATCAGACTTGAACTAGGCCTAAATAGCCAATATTATATTGGTGGCGAATTTGTGGTCTTCGTTTAGCCGTTGCCCCGACTACCGACTACAATGTTGGTCCACAGGAGTTGCTACAATTTGACTGTAGAGGGCGAAACAGTCAGTGGAAAAGGTCCACGTTGTCAATGCTGTCCTCCAAACGCTGCTGAAATAACTGAAAACTATCGGTTTGGCAACCACCAGCGTTTATACCTCAGTGGAAAGTTTCCGAAGTCTGAATGTGTTTTCAATTATTTAAAAAAATGAAAGGGAATGGTAGGGGGCGCATCGAAAACATTGAAATGTTGGTGGAGTTGCATTTCAGAACCACGTGGTGGCGCTACAGGGCCGTAGAGCGAATTTGCACATCTGTACGCCCCAGATGCAACTAGAAACCCTATACTCAAGTGTAGGGTGACACCATACAGCCAATAACTTAAAACGAATTGTATGTAGTTTGTCTATAGGTAATGCATTTAGGTTCTTATACTTTATCTCTATTTTGAATACACTTTTTGTAAGTAGCTACCTATGCCAAATAACTGAGCTTGAAACTATTCAAAGGAAGTTGCGCACGATGATGCTTTGTCCTCTCCTTCAACGTGTAGGTCACTGTATTCTTTCCACAAAAGTAAAAATATAGTCTACCTGTGATGAATGACTGTATACTAGGATATATTCCATTTAGAAAAACTCGAGGCTCAAGATTGCCATCGTTCAGGATTGACCCTGTTCCTTTTCTACATGGCTGACATTTAGCCTCAGGCTATGAATTATTCCTCCATAACCAACGGAATAACTTTATCCTTTACTTCCAGACTGTTGAGCCATACAGGCCCATTCAATTCCACTCTATCCAATGGGCACAGAGTTGGCATGCCATGTAGCCTTCCCCTCTATCCCTTACATGCGTTCAAATATTTCCAGCTGTTAAAATGTACCTCCAGGGCATCAAATAACGAGTGGAAGAGAAAGCCTTGGAACCTGTACCAACTCGTTCCAAAGGCACGCGCAATCAAGCGTGAGAAGGCCCACAAGCAATGATGCGCATACACTCTGCTCAAGCTGCAAGAGGTAGGCTATCCTTATGAATCCCACTCACAAAAAAAAGAACAGTTAACCAGTCAATAAACATTTACCACAGATAAAAAATAGAAATGTATCCTAATTTGCACATGAATCGGAATGGCTCAGTCATCACCAAACCTTTTTCCTATTAAAACCACCTTTCTCCTTCAACCCAGTCTTTCCATATCAACTTCGTTAAGACAATAGATACAAGAGGCAAGGATAGACTCAAAATTGACACTTACGATCGTCCTCGCCTTGTCCTCTTGCCAAAAGCACTGTTGCGCTGAGCAACAGCGCTAACCGAATATCCACAAAGCTGAACATGTCTAAATATTAGACATGTAGACTCTTTGAGGCGAGGGGGGAAGTTATTTTTTCCGTTAGACTCCAATCATACAAGTAGGGTCCAGTCCTCTGTATTTCCAATCCAGACCCCGCAGAAAACTCCCTACTGCCTATAGAAACTTTTTGCCCTGCCTTTTATATTCCAAACTTTTGGGGAGGTGCCGGCCACACCAGCATGCTCATGTTCATTAAAAAAAAGTCCCTCCTTCCATCAGTGGAAAGGGGGTGTCGTAGACACATTTTTCACCTTAAAGTCTCAGGAAACTTGATATTTTTTAGAAAAGGTGGAGGTTTTGTAAAAAACCATCCCTTATCCCGGCTTAGACAGACGACAGCCCATGACATCCAATAGTATATTGGCGAGGAGGGCCCGGATAGCTAGCTCACTGTCGGTAGATTCTTCAGGGTTGGAATTAAATAGAAACGAGCTGTGCACAGGAAAGGGACTTAAATTACGTTCCTTACCCCACTTGTGTGTTTCCAGGCAGATGTTATTTTGTTGTCAATATTGAATGCTTTGCAGTTGTAGCACAGTCTTACTTTTACGCGTTAATGGTGCCACATCAACGTGGACACTACATTGGGCACGCACTGTTCCCTCGGGAGCTGTGGTTTCGTTGCCATTTTATTATTCTGTGGGGATGGATTGGCTGTTGCTTGGCAGGCCTGTACAGCTGTGTCTCGGCCTAGGATATTTCTGATCGAAATGTAGCCATCGGAAACGTTTGCCTACATTTTTTGTTTAAGGTGAAATTGCTCATCGATTGCATCCAGATGTGAGAGACTATCGAATGTATTCCTAAGACTATTTTAGTTTTTGTAGTAAATGTGGTTTGAAGTTCTATGACCGATCATAATGGGAGAGGTGTGCAGGCTTTCGATAACTTATTGCATGTAGCCAATCGTATCGCTAAGGACCTTGATTTGATGAAAGGATGGCTGCTAGGCCTTACTGAGCTACAGTTTTAGGGGAAGAGTGTGTACAGTGTCGCTATTTGGCACATTGGAAACTCACAGTTTAGGCAATAGTATTATTTTGGCTGGAATTGTACGTTTTTGTTTCACATTTGTTCATAGTATAGTTCATGCGATCTGGGATCGGCTTCGGAAGGTATACGTGGAATGAGAGATCGGAAAATTGAATGCCTGTGGATTGCCAGCGCATCTTTCATTTTGGCATCAATCCCACTACAGGTCGACTGAGGAGAATACCGTCAATTAACTCCTGGTTATAGCCTGTTTGAAGAATATATACATGATTCTAACTGGATGGAAACCGTCAATTCTTCTACTTCTACTGGTCATGTGCATGCTGCAGAACGTCTGTGCACAGACATAAACACGCAAAAAAAAGTTATGACTGAAACAGATGTGAAAACTCCCCTGCAATTCCACAACGGAAGAATTCGTTTCCAAACGAAAAATAATGTAATTATTTAGGACGTTTGTCTCAAGTTTGTTGTTAGTCCTGCTATAAAGAGTCAAAAAGCTCCCTAACTCCCCAGATGAAGGTGTCATACAACATCCATGCACATATAGCAAATAAATACAATGAGATATTAGTGAATAATGTGTAATTGTAGGTCGCCAGATGCACTGCTCCGTAACGCCCATAAAGTAATTATTACGCACAGAAAGACAGACACCTCTCCATAGACGCGCCTGCATCTTCCTTAAGAAAAAAAAACATTTTTTTGGCATCAGTGCAGTCTTTTCTCTGCACTGCACACGTTGCAGCTTTGAGCAGAACTACTCAATCCCATCCCTGCTCTTTCCCTTCACTTCTGAACCTCTGTCACATCACATGCCTTCACATTATCCAAGAAATGCGTCTGTCTTTTTTTTTTTACGAGGATGACGATGGAATGCTTTCTCTGAGATAGAAAGCGCCACCTCATCATTTTGAGTTCTGAATCAGGTGTATGTGGGACTAAATTACAAGTGCATTGTGCCCTTATTGAAAACAGAATGGGCATGATTGGCTTCTCATAATGATGGAAATTCTGTAAGAAAGGGGAGCTAGCTTTGCGTGAATGAACCCTCCATTTGGATATGTGGCATTTAGGATGGACTGCTGTACAGTCCAATGACAGTCTACAGGGCCAATGGCGAGCCATCCCGGCAATTGTGGGAATGAGATGGCCGTTACGACCAAATTATCCGTCCTAAAGATAATTTCACTCAGACCAACCGCATGTTTGATAGGCTATATGTCTACAATGATCAATGAAATTCTTTGTAGTTTTGTGATTATTTTTTTACGTGCGTAAAATACCCTACATTGTGTAAATGTAAGCCTTCTTGCTTTATTTTTGATGATGCAATGTAAGCGTCACTTGTCGATCAGCACATTGAAATAGAAACGTAATTTGATGGAAGACCGAATATTTATGTTGAATGGTAAACAACAAAGACTGAACTGCAACTATACATTGGTTACTGAAAAATAAGAATTTGTTCTTAACGGACTTGCCTAGTTAAATAATGGTAAAATAAATACAAATTAAAAAAATTAAGTATAGTGCACCTTTTCCTTGATTGGCTTGTACAGTGGGGCAAAAAAGTATTTAGTCAGCCACCAATTGTGCAAGTTCTCCCACTTAAAAAGATGAGAGAGGCCTGTAATTTTCATCATAGCTACACTTCAACTATGGCAGACAAAACGAGAAAAAAAAATCCAGAAAATCACATTGTATGATTTTTAATGAATTTATTTGCAAATGATGGTCGAAAATAAGCATTGCTGAAACTTGCAGTGCAGTATGAATGTCAAGTGAAACCGCAAAAGCCACAATGTTGTCTGCTCTCACTCCCTGGAATTACTGGAACTCTTCACGCCCTGTAAAATTGTGGTTATGGCGAGCGGATGGCCACCAATGTCTCCAGAGGGAAATGCATACCCAAAATATTGGGCGGAGTTGTGACAGGGCTACTATTGAGAAGCAAAAGCGTCAAACATCTCAAGTTAAAAAGTCAAACTACAAGCCTGTAATTCAAGACCCTTTCCTTGGTTTAGCTCTCTGTATGTCAAATCAAATTGTATTTGTCACATGCGCCGAATACAACAGGTCAGCGATCTTACTGTGAAATGCTTAGAGTTATAAGTCCTTAACCATCAATGCAGTTCAAGAAATATAAATAAAAAGTAACACAATAAAATAACAATAAAGAGGCTATAATACAGGGAGTTACCGAGTCAATGTGCGAGGTAATTTGTACATTTAGGTAGGGGTAAAGTGACTATGCATGGAAAATAAACAGCTAGTAGCAGCAGTGCAAAAACAAATGTCAATGTAAATAGTCCTGTTGGCCATTTCAGTAATTGTTCAGCAGTCTTATGGCTTGAGGGTAGAAGCTGTTAAAGAGCCTTTTGGTCCTAGACTTGGCGCTCCGGTATGGCCTGCCGTGCAGCAGCAGACAACAGTCTATGACTTGGGTGACTGGAGTCTTTGGTTATGTGGAAACCTAGGAACTTAACTTTCGACCCGCTCCACTACATCTTCATCAAATGTTAATGGGGGCCTGTTTGGCCCGCCTTTTCCTGTTGTCCACATTCAGCTCCTTTGTCTTGCTCACATTAAGGGAGACGTTGTTGTCCTGGCACCACAATGCTAGTTCTCTGACCACCTCCCTGTAGGCTGTCTCATCGTTGTCAGTGATCAGGCCTACCGCTGTTGTGTCATCAGTAAACTTAATGATGGCGTTGGAGTCGTGTTTGGCCATGCAGTTGTGGGTGAACCAGGAGTACAGGAGGGGACTGAGCACGCACCCCTGGGGAGCTCCAGTGTTGAGGATCAGCATGGCAGATGTGTTGTTGCCTACCCTTACCAACTGGGGGTGGCCTGTCTGGAAGTCCAGGATCCAGTTGCAGATGGAGGTGTTTAGTTCCAGGGTCCTTAGCTTAGTGATTAGCTTTGTGGGCACTTTGGTATTGAACACTGAGCTGTTGTCCATGAACAGCATTCTCACATAGGTGTTCCTTTTGTCCATGTGGGAAAGGGCAGTGAATTACAGACTCGGTCAGGGAGAGGTTGAAAATGTCAGCGAAGACACTTGCCAGTTGGTGCATGCTTTGAGTACACGTCCAAGTAATCCGTCTGGACCACGGCTTTGTGAATGTTGACCTGTTTGAAGGTCTTGCTCAGATCGGGTTACAGAGAGCGTGATCACACCGACGTCCGGAACAGCTGGTGCTCTCATGCATGCTTTAGTGTTGCTTGCCTTCGAAGCGAGCATAAAAGGCATTTAGCTCGTCTGGTAGGCTGGCGTCACTGGGCAGCTTGCAGCTGGGTTTCCCTTCGTAGTCCATAATAGTTTGCAAGCCCTGCCACATCAGAGCCAGTGTAGTATGATTCAATCTTAGTCCTGTATTGAAGCTTTGCCTGTTTCATGGTTTGTCTGAGGGTGTAGCAGGATTTCTTAAGAGTCCGGATTAGTGTCCCGCTCCTTCAATGCATTTAGCTCGGTGCGGATGTTGCCTGTAATCCATGGCTTCTGGTTCGGATATGCACGTACGGTCACTGTGGGGACGACGTCGATAGACACTTATTGATGAAGCCGGTGACCGAGGTGGTATACTTCTCAGTTGCATTGGATGAATCCCGGAACATATTCCAGTTTGTGCTAGCTAAACAGTCCTGTAGCGTAGCATCCGCGTCATCTGTCCGTTTCCGTATTGAGCGAGTCATTGGTACTTCCTGCTCAAATTTTTAGTTTCTAAGCAGGAATCAGGAAGATATAATTATGGTCAGATTTGCCAAATGAAGAGTGAGGGAGAGCTTTGTACGCGTCTCTGTGTGTGGAGTAAAGCTGGTGTAGAGTTTATTTTTTAAATTATTTGTTTTCTCCTCTGGTTGCACATGTGACATGCTGGTAGAAGAGATTTAAATTTGCCTGCATTAAAGTCCCCAGCCACTAGGAGTGCCGCTTCTGGATGAGCATTTTCTTGTACAGCTCGTTGAGTGCGGTCTTAGTGCCAGCATCGGTTTGTGGTGGTAAATAGACGGCTACGAATAATATAGATGAGATCTCTCTTGGTAGATAGTGTGGTCTACAGCTTATCACGAGGTACTCTACCTCAGGCGATGAATACCTCGAGACTACTTTAATGTTAGACATCGCGCACCAGCTGTTATTGACAAATAGACACACACCCCCGCTCCTCGTCTTACCAGATGTAGCTGCTTTGTCCTGCCGATGCACTGAAAACCCAGCCACCTCTATATTATCCGTGTAGTCGTTCAGCCATGACTCGGTGAAACATAAGATATTACCGTTTATATGTCCCGTTGGTAGGATAGTCTTAATCGTAGATCATCTAGTTTATTTTCCAGTGATTGCACCTTGGCCAATAGTACTGATGGTAGTTGAATTTTGTCCTCACTTGCCTACGAATTCTCACAAGGCATCCCGACTTCCACGGCCCTTTTTCTTAGTATTTTCTTCACGCGAATGACGGGATTTGGGCCTGGTCTCGAGAAAGCAGTATATCCTTCGCGTCAGACTCCTTAAATATCAAGTCTTCGTCCAGTTCGAGGTGAGTAATCGCTGTTCTGATGTCCAGAAGCTCTTTTTGGTCACAAAATAAGTTACAAACAATGCAAAAAACACATAAAATAGCACAGTTGGTTAGGAGCCTGCAGCCCTCCGCTCTGGCAGCATTAGCATTATGATGTGGGTAGAGGGAGAGAGAGAAAAGCTGGTCCAGAAAATGTTTAGAATTCCTTTGCCAGATTAATACTTGTGTTTACTCAGGAAATAAATTACTTTCAGGGGGTCAGAAGTGGGGCAACATTGCCCTATTCTCCTGACGATATATGAATGTGTAAAAGCCGTGTGATGGACATCGCTGCTATAGCTTGTGGCTGCTGCAGCCATATTGCTTTTACCTCAGGAAGGAAGGGATGAAGAAAACGAGGAAGGAAAGACATTTAGGCCTACGAGTGTTTGGCCATGGACTGTTGATGGTGGAAAGACAGCGCGAAGAGCGCTGGGAAGCTGCAACGAATAGGGCTGTAATTATGAGCGTTCAGTCAGAGGGCGAGAGCGATGCAGAGAGAATGCAGAGGCTTCAATGATCTCGCCATTGTCAAGAACCAGCATTAAAAAAGGATCTTCATCTCTTGGCCAACCAAAATGCCTCATATGTGGCTTTTAAGAGCTGCAGCGCTTCACTTAGATATGCAATGGCAGTGATGAAATTGAGATGCCATTGACCCCAAGCCTGCATGATAATGTCAAAAACCACAGAGGAGCACGTTAGGTTAAAAATGGCATGTTAATGGAGTACAGAAATTGATTAAAGGGCAGTTTACACATGCATGCCAATTTACATGTGGGCAATTCCACGGTGCAGATGCAAAATTTGGTAACAGAATGACAGTTTGTGCTGTTTGTCATCATTCTGTTTACCAAACTTTGCATCTGCACTGTTCTACAAGAAATGTGTTTTTGTAAAAAAAAATGTCTATGGAGTTGTTACAAATTGTCTGTGTGCATAGAGTTGGTTTGTTTAGCTTTGCAACCTTTGCTTTTAGTTTGACATATAGTACGTTTTTAAAGTGAAAAATCTGAGTCTCAGCATCACTCTGTTACAGTGGAATAATCCATATATGTGAACCTTTCAAGGTAGAACTATCTACAAATAAATTAATGATCAGATTCCTATGAGTGCCATTCTTTGCTGTTTTATGCCACGTGGTTCTCTAAAGGGTGGGTTTACACAGGCAGCCCAATTCTGATCTATTTTTTTCTCACTAATAGGGCTTAAAAGGTCTGTTGTGATTGATCTAAAAAGCAATTAGTGGGACAACGATCAGAATTAGGCTACCTATGAAAAACGCAGAACATGACGAGCCTTGAACCCTGACCCTTGAAGCACAGCCATGTACCCTCATATTATTCCATTTAATGAATCTAATCAACATCTACTGGTACTGTTGTTGAAGGAAACGACAAGGAGACTGGTTGATGGGCGGGTGTCAGTCTTGAGCAAACAGGTGTTGGGACCCTTGCCCTTTCAAGAGACTGAGGGGATGCCTCTGAAAACACCAGCTTCGCGCAGGTTGATTTTTCACAGCAGCTGTTCCCTCTTAGAAAGGGTCTAATCCTCTTTGTGGTTCCCGGCAACGTCATAAAAACTGAAAATGAGTAGGAATCTCTCCAACCCTGAAAGGAGGAGAGGAATGCAAGATGGACCCAATGGCACTACAAGACCTCAATTATCATCAGTAAATCAGCCCTCTGACTGAACTGACTTAATCTGAGACATACAAATATTTAGTTCAGGGTTTTTAACTACCTGGACTACAAATAGGAAGACATTTGAGGTTCCATCACATACGGTCGTGGCCAAAAGTTTTGAGCATGGCACAAATATTCATTTCCACAAAGTTTTCTGCTTCAGTGTCTTTAGATATTTTTGTCAGATGTTACTATGGAATATTGATGTCACGCCCTGACCTTAGAGAGACGTTTTATTTCTCTATTTGGTTAGGACAGGGTGTGATTTGGGGTGGGCATTCTATGTTGTTAGTTTCTATGTATTGGCCGGGTATGGTTCTCAATCAAGGACAGCTATCTATCGTTGTCTCTGATTGGGACTCATACTTAGGCAGCTTTTTTTCCTTTTGGTAGTCGTGGGTAGTTGTCTTCGTTTGTGCATGTATAGCCTTAGGGAGCTTCACGTTCGTTTTTGTTGTATTATTGTTTTGTTGGCGACATTTGCAAATAAAGAAAAATGTACGCTCACCACGCTGCACCTTGGTCCATTCCATATGACGACGTGACATTACTACCCACCACCAATGGACCAAGCAGCGTGGAGAAAGGGACTCATGAACATGGGAGATCCTGGATGGTAAAGGACCCTGGAGGCAGGCTGGAGAATATCGCCATCCAAAGGAGGAGATAAAGGCAGCGAAGGAGGAGCGGTGACGATATGAGGAGGCAAGTCATCGACGGAAGCCCGAGAAGCTACTCAAAAAAATATTGGGGGGGGGGGGGGGTGTGGCACACGGGGAGGTTGGCGGAGCTAACTCCCCATGCTCACGGCAAGGTGTGTGGTACTGGTCAGGCACCGTGTTATGCGGTTAAGCGCACGGTGTCTCCAGTGCGCATGCACAGCCCGGTGTGCTCGGAGACAGCTCTCCGCAAGTGCCACGCTAGAGTGGGCATCCAGCCAGGGCAGATTGTGCCAGCTCAGCGCTCTTGGTCTCCGGAGAGCCATTTTGGCCCAGGGTATCCTGCGCCGGCTCTGCGCACTGTGTCTGTGCGCTGTGACAGTTCAGTGCGTCCTGTGCCTGCACGTGCCGGGCTAAATTGGGCATTCAGTCACGAGGAGCGGTGCAAGTGTTAAGCACCAGAACTCCAGTGCTCCCCCACAGCCTGGTTTGACCTGTGCCTGTGCCCTGGAGGTGCCGGGCTAAAGTGGGCATTCAGCCTGGAAGAGTGATGCCCAGGATAAGCACCAGCTCTCCAGTGCTCCCCCACAGCCGGTTCATCCTGTGCCTGCTCCACGGGTTGGTCCAGAGCCTCCGGCGACGGTCTCCAGTCCGGGGCCTCCGGCGACGGTCCCCAGTCCGGGGCTTGCTGCGAGGGTCCCCCCACCAGAGGTGCCACCAACGTGGGGAGAGCCAGAGGTGGAGCGGGGGCTACGTCCGGAGCCACCACCGAGGGTAGATGCCCACCCACCAGGCTGAACCTTGGTCCATTCCCTACGACGATCGTGACAACTGAAGTGTAATTACAAGCATTTCTTAAGTGTCAAATATATCATGCTTTTATGCAAAGAGTCAATATTTGCAGTGTTGACCCTTCTTTTTCAAGTCCTCTGCAATCCGCCCTGGCATGCTGTCAATTAACTTCTGGGCCACATCCCCTGACTGATGGCAGCCCATTCTTGCGTAATCAATGCTTGGAGTTTGTCAGAATTTGTGGCTTTTTGTTTGTCCACCCGCCTCTTGAGGATTGACCACAAGTTCTCAATAGGATTAAGGTCTGGGGAGTTTCCTGGCCATGGACCCAAAATATCTATGTTTTGTTCCCCGAGCCACTTAGTTATCACTTTTGCCTTATGGCAAGGTGCTCCATCATGCTTGAAAAGGCATTGTTCGTCAACTGTTACTGGATGGTTGGGAGAAGATGCTCTCGGAGGATGTGTTGGTACCATTCTTTATTCATGGCAGTGTTCTTAGGAAAAATTGTGAGTAAGCTCACTCCCTTGGCTGAGAAGCAACCCCACACATGAATGGTCTCAGGATGCTTTACTGTTGGCATGACACAGGACTGATGGTAGTGCTTACCTTGTCTTCTCCGGACAAGCTTTTTTCCGGATGCCCCAAACAATCGGAAAGGGGATTCATCAGAGAAAATTACTTTACCCCAGTCCTCAGCATTCCAATCCCTGTACCCTTTGCAGAATATCAGTCTGTCCCTGATGTTTTTCCTGGAGAAGTGGCTTATTTGCTACCCTTCTTGACACCAGGCCATCCTCCAAAAGTCTTCGCCTCACTGTGGGTGCAGATGCACTCACACCTGCCTGCTGCCATTCCTGAGCAAGCTCTGTACTGGTGGTGCCCCGATCCCTCAGCTGAATCAACTTTAGGAGACGGTCCTGGCGCTTGCTGGACTTTCTTGGGCTCCCTGAAGCCGCCTTCACAACAATTGAACCGCTCTCCTTGAAGTTCTTGATGATCCAATAAATGGTTGATTTAGGTGCAATCTTACTGGCAGCAATATCCTTGCCTGTGAATCCCTTTTTGTGCTAGCAATGATGATGGGACGTGTTTCCTTGCAGGTAACCATGATTGACAGAGGAAGAACAATGATTCCAAGCATCACCCTCCCTTTGAAGCTTCCAGTCTGTTATTCGAACTCAATCAGCATGACAGAGTGATCTCCAGCCTTGTCCTCGTCAACACTCAAACCTGTGTTAACAAGAGAATCACTGACATGATGTCAGCTGGTCCTTTTGTGGCAGGGTTGAAATGCAGTGGAAATGTTTTTGGGGGATTCAGTTCATTTGCATGGCAAAGAGGGACTTTGCAATTAATTGCAATTCATCTGATCACTCTTCATAACATTCTGGATGCAAATTAACATCAAACAAACTGAGGCAGCAGACTTTGTGAAACTGTATATTTGTGTCATTCTCAAAACGTTTGGCCACGACTGTACACAATGTATACCGCTACTGTCTATTCATCTAAGGGTGAAGATAAGTTATTTATTATGAACTCGATGAAGCCGCTACTGTCTATTCATCTAAGGGTGAAGATAAGTTATTTATTATGAACTCGATGAAGCCTGGACATTCAACATGTGAGACTTCAGATCTCTCTCATTGTGTTACAATGCTGTAACTCTTGACAATACCATTATCATATTGACTTTACTGCATGCTCCAACCAATTGTATGCAAATGAGATGGATTCTTAGTGTCAGATTGGGTAAGACGGAGACCTATCGTCCTATACCCCACCACCACACCCTTTTATTATACTGTGACCAGGTGAGGGCTGATGATGACATCGTTACCATTTCAGTAGGCCTGCTAGGGGAAGAATGCAACCTAATACCACTTACTATGACTCATTGCCTCATACTGTATAATCTCTGTTATGCTATTATTTGCAGTTGAATACTGTATTTTTAACGTCTGCAGTGAAACTGTATTCTATAATTAACAAAGAATACAATGAAAACGAGAATTAAGGAATTACACCAGATGTAGAATCTTCATTTGACCACTTTTGTTGAGATTTAAAAAGGCTTCGGAAGTTTGTCATTTCCACTGTCATTTCATATTTGTTTTTGAAGGGCAATTAAAGTATCAACCACTACAAACATTTCCATTAAATCAATTATAATCCACATAAAAATTCACATTTCCTGTTGCTGAAGGATTATTTTCCTGCTCTAGCAAACTGGCTCAAATGAATATCCTACATCTGTGCTTCGAACATCTTTATTATATTGATGCATAAAGCTGAATATTATACAGTGCATTTGGAAAGTATTCAGACCCCTTGACATTTTCCACATTTTGTTATGTTACAGCCTTATTCTAAAATAGATTACATTGTTTCCCCCCCCCCCCCCCCACATCAATCTACACACAATATCCCATAATGACAAAGAAAAAACTGTTTTTTACAGAAAAATCACATTTACATAAGTATTCAGACCCTTTACGCAGTATTTTGTTGAAGCACCTTTGGCAGCGATTACAGCCTCGAGTCTCCTTGGGTATGACGCTACAAGCTTGGCACACCTGTATTTGGGGAGTTTCTCTACAGACAATTCCTTCGACCTCATGGTTTTGCTTTGACATGCACTGTCAACTGTGGGACCTTATATAGACAGGTGTGTCCCTTTCCAAATCATGTCCAATCAGTTGAATTTAGCACAGGTGGACTCCAATCAAGTTGTAGACACATCTCAAGGATGATCAATGGAAACAGGATGCAGCTGAGCTCAATTTCGAGTCTCATAACAAAAGGTCTGAATACTTACAGTTGAAGTCGGAAGTTTACATACACTTAGGTTGGATTCATTAAAACCCATTTTTCAACCACTCCACAAATTTCTTGTTAACAAACTATAGTTTTGCCAAGTCGGTTAGGACATCTACTTTGTGCATGACACAAGTAATTTTTCCCAAAATTGTGTACAGACAGATTATTTCACTTCACTGTATCACAATTCCAGTGGGTCAGAAGTTTACATACACTAAGTTGACTGTGCATTTAAACAGCTTGGAAATTTTCAAAAAATGATGTCATACCTTTTAGAAGCTTCTGATGAGCTAATTGACATAATTTGAGTCAATTGGAGGTGTACCTGTGGATGTATTTCAAGGCCTACCTTCAAACTCAGTGCCTCTTTGCTTGACATCATAGGAAAATCAAAAGAAATCAGCCCAAAAATTGTAGACCTCCACAAGTCTGGTTCATCCTTAGGAGCAATTTCCTAACGCCTAAAGGTACCATGTTCATCTGTACAAACAACAGTACGCAAGTATAAACACCATGGGACCATGCAGCCGTCATACCGCTCAGGAAGGAGACGCGTTCTGTCTCCTAGAGATGAACGTACTTTGGTGCGCAAAGTGCAAATCAATCCCAGAACAGCAGCAAAGGTCCTTGTGAAGATGCTGGAAGAAACAGGTACAAACATATCTATATCCACAGTGAAACGAGTCCTATATCAACATATCCTGAAAGGCCACTCAGCAAAGAAGAAGCCTCTGCTCCAAAACCGCCATAAAAAGCCAGACTACGGTTTACAACTGCACATGGAGACAAAGATTGTACTTTTTGGAGAAATGTCCTCTGGTCTGATGAAACAGAAATATAACTGTTTGGCCATAATGACCATTGTTATGTTTGGAGGTAAAAAGGGGAGACTTGCAAGCCGAAGAACACCATCCCAAACTTGAAGCACAGGGGTGTCAGCATCATGTTGTGGGGGTGCTTTGCTGCATGAGGGACTGGTGCACTTCACAAATAGATGGCATCATGAGGTAGGAAAATTATATGGATATATTGAAGCAACATCTCAAGACATCTGTCAGGAAGTTAAAGCTTGGTCGCAAATGGACAATGACCCCAAGCATACTTCATAAAGTTGTGGACGACAAAGCCATCACAAAGCCCTGACCTCAATTCCTATAGAACATTTGTGGGCAGACCTGAAAAAGTGTGTGCGAGCAAGGAGGCCTACAAACCTGACTCAGTTACACCAGCTCTGTCAGGATGAATAGGCCAAAATTCACCCAACTTATTATTGGATGCTTGTGGAAGGCTACCCAAAACGTTTGACACAAGTTAAACCATTTAAGGCAATGCTACCAAATACTAATTGAGTGTATGTAAACTTCTGACCCACTGGGAATGTGATGAAAGAAATAAAAGCTGAAATAAATCATTCTCTCTCCTATTATTCTGACATTTCAACTCTCTTAAAATAAAGTGATGATCCTAACTGACCTAAAACAGGGAATTTTTACAAGGATTAAATGTCAGGAATTGTGAAAAACGGAGTATAAATGTATTTGGCTAAGGTGTATGTAAACTTCCGACTTCAAGTGTGTGTAAACAAGGTATTTGTTTTCTATTTTTAATACATTTGCAAAAAAATGGGGTACTGTGTGTAGATTGAGATTTTGTATTTATTTATTTAATACATTTCAGAATAAAGCTGTAACGAAATGTGGAAAAAGTCAAGGGGGTCTGAATACTTTCTGAATGTACTGTATGGGAGTGTTGACCGACGTGCCGGTTGATGCCAGATGGAGCAGAGAAACATTCTGTTGTTGAGCGTGGCCCTGCCAGCAGACCAACCGGTAGCATTACTGGAATGCAAACACAGGATCAGGGAGGAATTGAAGTTCGGAAGAAGGGAGAAGATACTGTAGATCCCGCTTTAACTTTTCTATCTATTTTTGATTGTTGGCTTTGTTGCTTTTCATTCCATTGGCTTCATTACTCTCAAAGGGGCCTGTGGAATTCAAAAGGTTATCCTGCATTTCCCTCTATTATTTGGCCATTTTAACACGTTTAAGTCTTTAGTGAGCTTATGTGATGTGCAGTGAAGGCCACAAGTGGTCAAATACCTTTACCTTTTGCCAAAATGGCTGAAAGTAGGTCACTATGCAAAATGCCATATATGCTAAATGGATCACTAATTCAATGTAGTACTGCAGTATCACAAAGTCACACACCAGTTAGTCACCTACTCTCTCATCCCAATTTGTAAGGGATTCAGCTATCCTGAGAGCACTGCTGGTGCCTTGCACTGGCCAAAGAGCCACCAGCGTCTGAAATAGAAACATTAATTTACAGGGCCGGCTAGCCTGACAGGACTCTTTGTAATCTATTGTTCTGTGGTCAGTGTCTTGTACAGTTCATACTGGTGGTTAAGAAGGGTGGAGTCCCACTGTGTCGGGTTGGCTCAGACTCGGGTTGGCTCAGAGAGATGGAAAGAGGGAGAGGATGAACTGTGTGCATTTCTACTGCAGTGCAGAAAGGTTACTACTCCTCTCGCAGTTGACACGATACAATAGCCACCGATGGAGATATCAGGCTCTTGAGTTAAGTTGGACACAAGACAGTGGAAAAGTTGCGAGACTGGATTCAGTTGAGTGATGCACATAAGATTAGCATTAGTCTTAATTGGGGGGGAAATAATTTTTGTTTTTACCACAGAAAGAAACAAAGGGCAATGGGTTGTTTGATTTACTCACATTATTAACCTTTTACTGCAGCGGGCAAAACAACGTGTTTCTTGGAGTCTTTCTTTGGTAGTCTTTTTTAAATCATGTTAATTAATTAAATGAAATGATGAAAAATATGAACATTCCACCCGTGAAGACACTAGGTCATTTCACTGCAGGAAAGGGTTTTAAAGAAGGACAGATGTATTACATTTGGGGTCTCTAAGGACAAAGCATAAGGGCAGGGATGATTATGACAAGCTACTAGTAAAATGTAGGGGTTCAGTTTGCCAACTGCCATATGTACACACACACACACACACACACACACACACACACACACACACACCATACCCTTCTATGGTTTGCCATTTACCCCAAATTTGAAGACCAATCATTGTTCAGACCTAGGAGGTTGACTCCTTTAATATTGCTCAGACTGATTCTCGGTCAGCACAAGGTTTTAGAGCCAAATTCACCACTTAAAAATATATTTTTTAAGTACACGTACATACAATCGAAAGACGATCAAGTGCAAAGTAGAAAGATTATCAAGAGCCTCTTCTATATCCTAGTACTTTCATCTTATTTTTTTTGCCTTACTCATGAAATATTTGACGTAGTAGGTATGTAAGCAAGCAAGCACATTTCAATGAGGCAATAATGCAGAGAGGCTACAGGTATATCAATAACATTAGCATGGCTAGGGCAATATTTTAGGCCCAAGGTTATCTTTACTAATCAGGGGTTGACTGCACTGTATGAGCGTACAGCAGCTACATGCTACCATATAAAACACACCAACGTAGCTTGACGTTCTTTTCAGTCTACCTTGCACTTCAGAGCAGCTTGAGGTGAAGATTGTTTCTTTTTTATTATGTACCATTTTCCACTAGGGAGACCAAAGACTTGCAGAACAGAGCAAGCCAGCACAGCAAGTGATGAAAAGGTGACTGTTGCTTTTTCATTACCTCCATAAGAGACCTTTTAATGAATACACTGATGCAGCTTTTCCCTCGGCACCCACAAACCCTAAAGGTGCCTCTCTTCAAAGCCTGCTGTTTTTATGAACGGAAGCCTGCCGTTTGAAGTTTTGCAGGAGCCATATGTTTGCCAAAAGCAGCGAGTGGATGTCAGTTTGGAGGAGTGGGGTGAAAATACGCATTACTGGGGGGCTACTAATAATATGTTTCAACACACAACATGTAGTTTACGAACATCTGCAAGACAGGAACCGGGGCACCAGGAAATTGGGTCTGTGTCTTGTGTCTGTTGGAGGTGCGCTCGGTTGCTTAAGATTTATTTTCTTTGCGTCTGTACAGAGGGGTTCAAGCTCCACATCAATGGCTAGTTGGAAGTTTCTGCTAACTGTCTAATGTTGAAAAATGAAACATCCCAGTGCAGTAATGTGAACCTGTAATTACCCAATGAGGAAAATGTTCTCATCTCTCAGAAGATGGGAAGTAACCACATGAAAGGTGTCATCAGAACAGTGGCGGCCTCTGATTGGCTGAATATCCGGGGGCGAGGGGTGGCTGGAGTTGTCAACAAAGCAGCATGACAGAAATATAATACCAGGTGTTCGAGCTACCCGTAGATTCTTCTAGAATGTATATGAAGTGACGTGTGCGTTTCTACAACAGCATAAATACAGTTATTTCACCTATGCACGTCAAAAACCGAATGAACACTGCTGCACAAAATGGCACTTGGTAAAAAATGGCACTTGATTAGACCCTACTAACTAGAAAAAGCAGCCAGCGCACGAATGAACGAGCGCAACAGGGAGAAGGCAACAAGCATTTCAATGCAATAAGTGACAACACATTAACCCTAACTGAAAACATAATGTTACAAAGCGTTAACTTTCACTTTAAAATAACTTCATATTTCCAAGTTAGTCAGATATTAGTTTAGAGAGACTTAAAACTGGCATGGTAGTTAACTAGCTAGCAAGCTATCAGCTAGCTGCTTATCAAATGTGGATAACTGGTTAATTTAACCAAATTAATTTACCGAACTATTTCTCTATGTTTCTCAAAATGACTGGAGCTGGCTAATTCATTTGATCGTCCTTTGCGCTACACCCCCGGTTTTATGCTGTTTTTGTCGACACAACATGTCGATGTCTCACCCACAGTAGAACCTGATGAACAATCAAATTGGCCAGCCACCGTCATGGCTTTTTTGTTCTCCCAGACCTGCGAGGAGAAAGTTCTAGCTAGTGTATCCCTCTGTCCTTCGACTCTTGTCGGTTGTAGTTGTCCGGTGTATCAGGTCCCAGGCTCCGGTGACTGTTATGATTATTTATTTACAAGTTAATTACAGTTGGCTTTTTGGTTTAGCGCCATCTGTACCTGATAGAGCAGATCTAGTCTTACATGCACATTTGGTGCAAGAGGCTTATTGGGAGGGAGAGCAGACCCAGACGTTCTGACGGGACTCACATTTGAGCGACCCAGGACAGTCCAATTACTTTGCGCTGTCACAATTTGTGCTAGAAAAATCTGTAATTTTCAGTTCCCCCTCATGGCAAATAGCTGGCAACACAATCCAAGCAATGTTTGCATGGCCTATGCACCTGTGGAGCTGCTGGCAGTCACTGAGGGGCAGAGTAGTAAGTAACTGAACAGCTTGTTTTGAACAAACAGGAAAATATACACATTTACCACACTTCAATGAGCAGTTAAAACAATCTATGAAGTGTGTGTGTGTGTGTGTGTGTGTGTGTGTGTGTGTGTGTGTGCGCACACACAGTACCAGTCAAAAGTTTGGACACACCTACTCATTCCAGGGTTTTTCTTTATTTTTACTATTTTCTACATTGTAGAATAATAGTGAAGACATCAAAACTATGAAATAACACCTATGGAATCATGGAGTAGCCAAACAAATGAAAATAGATTTTAGATTCTTCAAAGTATCCTCCCTTTGCCTTGATAACAGCTTTGCACAGTCTTGGCATTCTCTCAACCAGCTTCATGAGGTAGTCACCTGGAATGAATTTCAATTAACAGGTGTGCCTTGTTAATTTGTGGAATTTCTTTCCTCTTTAATGCATTTGAGCTAATCAGTCGTGTTGTGACAAGGTAGGGGTGGTGTACAGAAGATCGCCCTATTTGCTAAAATACCAAGTCCATATTATGGCAAGAACAGCTCAAATAAGCAAAGAGAAATGACAGCCCATCATTACTTTATGACGTGAAGGTCAACTATGATGAAAAATAACATCAAGCACTATGATGAAACTGGCTCTCATGAGGCCCGCCACAGGAAAGGAAGACCCAGAGTTACCTCTGCTGCAGAGGATAAGTTCATTAGAGTTACCAGCCTCAGAAATTGCAGCCCAAATAAATGCTTCACAGAGTTCAAGTAACAGATCTCAACATCAACTGTTCAGAGGAGAGTGAGTCAGGCCTTCATGGTCATATTCCTGCAAAGAAACCACTACTAAAGCACATCAATAATAAGAAGGCTTGCTTGGGTCAAGAAACACGAGCAATGGACATTAGACCGGTGGAAATCTGTCCTTTGGTCTGATGAGTCCAAATTTGAGATTTTTGTCCTGCCACCACTGCATTAGAAGAAGCTGATAGGCAGAAAACTCTTGGACTTGCTACTAATTGTTTTTGCGTTGCCTCGCTCATGCTACCCATAATGATTTTATGTAGCAGGAAGTGGTGTCCTGTACATTGGAAAATGTTTCTGAAGGTTTTGGATACAAAGCACAATGTTGAAATATGCATCCATTTCAATTGATACAGTACATGTTTCTTCATAGAGCAGGGTTAATTTATACAACAAAACATCTATAAGGTTTGAAAGATACCCTCTCATTTAGCCTTGTTGGCACCCTCCCTAAATAATAACTGTATACATTCATCCTCATAAAGTCGTCCCCAAATCAGCCCCCTTCAAGTGTCACTTGTTGCAGCTTTTTAGCAGATGTTTGAACATGAATGACTTGCGTTACGTAGCGCGGCATGGAAAGTGTGAATTTAGAATGGACGCTGTGCCGCCACCTCATCACATTGGGGGGCCTGCTAGTTCCATTTACAGTGTGTGGTGCCACTTACTGCAGAGCTTCCCTCGTACAACAGTAATGACCCTGCGTCGTTAGTGCAGTGCAGGTTCTTATGTTCCATTTGTAAAAAAATGAAAAATAATAATAAATACATCCTACCACAAAAACACTACAGAATTTATACCATAGTATACCACAGTATTGTTTTTCATGCGGGTAAGGACATGGGAAAAGAAGGCTAATTATGACTTTTGGAACGCTTGCATTTCACTCAGTAACGAAGACGTGAAAGGTCCTTAAATCCATTGATGAATTATGTTGCCTCTCATGAGCCCTCGTCTAGATTGAGACCAGAAGGCATCGGAGGGGAAATGTACAGCATTGGTTGGCAGGATCCCTGTTGTTTGCCAGGTGAAATAAAGCTAGTTGAAAGGTAGCAATCAGGCCTTGAATACCTATAGAACGCTCATGCCTATTCATCACCAGTAATGATTTCCCATCTTTGCCTTTTCAGTGCCCGTCTGCCCATACATACGGGTATGTTTTATAGCAACCATTACTGAAATTCTTAGCAACCTCGCAAGAGGCAAAACATCTGAAACTGTCAGTAGGTTGTTGGTTTGAATGCCCCAATCGCCATTTCCATTTTTGGTGTCAGAGGTGGGATGTTTGACCAAGGTGATATTAGAAGTGCGCCCAGAGAAATAAGTGAGGGTCTTGTGAAAGTGATGCACCAGGGTATGCCTTGCAGAGGTTAATGTTCCAGGCAGGCAGGCAGCAGATACTAGCTGTGAGACACACTTCACAAACTTCTGTTAAGAGTTGAGAGGCGCGGGCATTCGGCGCCTGCTTCCAACGAGGGCTTCTGTTACACAGCAGGTGTTCTGGCTGCGATTAGGCTACTGCCAGACGCCACCATTTCTACTGTGTCAGGACTCTACGCTACTCCACAAAGCACAGTGAACCGCTACTGGACTGTAACGTACAACGCCTACATCTGGAGTAGCACCCCTACACATGCTACACATATGATTTTTGCAAATTGGTTTCCAAGGCACAAAGTTGTCTCCTATAGCCTAATGTTGGCTGACTATTTTCAAATTGTCCAGTTAGATTTTGGTTTAAATCCCAATGTAGCCAATGCGATTCTCTGGAAAGGTCCCCGTCTCAGCACTGACCATTTTCTGCCGCGTCGCATATGGCCTCCTGGGCCACGAGCCTTGAATCAAATCCCATCCCTTGTTCCGTCAGTAACTGAAGGTGGATGATCAGGTGAGGTAGAGGTAGAGCTGTTTTTCCCTTCACAGACGGTCTGTTTTTCATCCCTGTGGATCCCCTTTGATAGGCCCTCATGTTCCAGACAAATTATAGGCTGGGGGGGAGAACGGGGGCGAAATCGCACCCTTTCAAGACACTTCAATTTGGGAGACTGTAGAAGCATCTGTCATTAACGCAGAGTTAAAAATAATCTGCTCCAATTACAGGTACCAGGCACAGTCTTTCCCAATGTTACAGACACACCAGGACGGGGATGAGGGAGAGAGAAAGGGTGAACTCTGTGCACTCCTGTTGGTGATGTCTGCACAAAGCAGCTTGGATGTCTTGAGTTTTAATTGGATCGATGATGTCATTATGTTGACAACAAAAAAAATGTCCAGAAAGGATTCTTGCATTGGTTGCCATGGTAAATGGAAGTAGATGACCTAAATGGGACGTAAGGTAATGTACAACATCCATGCATCTTATAGCTGCATTTACCCTGTCATTAACCTTGGGCTTGTCCTATTGCAACTCAGAGTTGACTCCGGTCCATTCAGATGACAAAATGGCTGAATGAATGGTCAACTACGTCTTTGCTCGTTAGCCATAGCATTCCCCGTTACTTTTCTAGCTTTATAAAACACACACCTCAGCCTGGGTCAAACACAGCTAAGGCAGCTAAACTCAGACATTAGGGTTTTATGTAGGCTATATTCAGGTGACATGAAAAGCACCAAGAGAAATAGTGGGCACAAAAGCGAACATGGTCATAGTACTAACAGAGAGAACTGCGTTAAGATGATTTTTAAGGAAAATGTATAACTACAGGTGTACATGTACTTAGACCTAACACTGAGGGGGGGGGGGGGGGGGGGAGCAGCTTAACCTTCTATAAGTAGAGCATGAAATGGTGGCATCCAATGCCATTAGCAAGGTCTGGAAACATGAACATCAGTGTCTAAAGTACATACGGCTTGAGGTGTGAACAACCATGTGTTCACCAGCACCATTCACACCACAGCGCTAGGTGCTCGTTGACCACTGTAAGCTCTGTCTCTCTCAGATGCGCGGTTGTGAATTTGAGTCCTGCTTGAGCTGCCCCCCCCCCCAAGTTAACTGCATTTCCTGAAAACATTGGATACATTTTACCACGGTACAGTGATTTGTCAGTCATTTGTTATTAGGGAACTGTAGAACTCTCATGGTTGAAATAAGGTAAGCCTTAGCTCTGTAGCTTTACGAACTACTGTTGTGCCCACACAGTAGGTTTTCAACGTTCCCAAACGGGATAATTTCTGAGTGTACTTCTCTGCCTTTTGTTTTTGTTGGTCAGGGAAGACACTGGAGTAGCATGGAGAGGGAGAATATGAAGCCAAACCCAGGGACAGCCACGTCGACAGAGAGCATTTTGATGACGTGTCTGTGGATGCTGGAGTTGTCCGTTTCAGGGTTGGGGTCAATTCCTAATTGATTCAGTCAATCCGGGAAGTTGATTTGAAATTGTTCCATGAATCAAAAAGTGACATTTTGTTGACAATAGCTTTTTTTTTTATTTTTTATTGAATGTTAGTTTACTTCCTGAATTGAAAATCTGAATTGGCCTTAACCCTGATCTGCTCCGTACAAATCAAATCAAATCAAATGTTATTTGTCACATACACATGGTTAGCAGATGTTAATGCGAGTGTAGCGAAATGCTTGTGCTTCAAGTTCCGACAATGCAGTAATAACCAACAAGTAATCTAACTAACAATTCCAAAACTACTGTCTTGTACACAGTGTAAGGGGATAAAGAATATGTACATAAGGATATATGAATGAGTGATGGTACAGAGCAGCATAGGCAAGATACAGTAGATGGTATCGAGTACAGTATATACATATGAGATGAGTATGTAAACAAAGTGGCATGGTTAAAGTGGCTAGTGATACATGTATTACATAAGGATACAGTCGATGATATAGAGTACAGTATATACGTATGCATATGAGATGAATAATGTTGGGTAAGTAACATTATATAAGGTAGCATTGTTTAAAGTGGCTAGTGATATATTTACATCATTTCCCATCAATTCCCATTATTAAAGTGGCTGGAGTTGAGTCAGTGTCAGTGTGTTGGCAGCAGCCACTCAATGTTAGTGGTGGCTGTTTAACAGTCTGATGGCCTTGAGATAGAAGCTGTTTTTCAGTCTCTCGGAGAGAGAGACTGAGAGAAACCCAGGGATAGAGAGAAAGAAACCCAGGGATAGAGTGTGGTTGGCCACACTAAGCTTCCATTCAGAAATGTTAAAGTGATGATCATCTGGTCTCAGATCTATGATAAGCGTCTTAACCTAATTGGCATGGCTCTTAATCCCCTGACCTCAGATGAGTGTGAATAAACATCACTCCCTCTAGAAACACTTGACAGTATGTAGCACACCTGCCACAGCCAGCCAGCGCCACACACCCTGGCGGGCTGCTTCTCTCAAACCCAACACAAACACAGACAGGGCCTGAGGGACTGGTGTCTGGCACCAGGCGGTCTGTGTGTGTGTGTGTCTGCAGGTATAGTAGGCCTTGCCAAAGAGGGAAATGACGAGAGATCGAAAAGACCGACTGGACAGAGACATCAGTTCAACATCTTGTTTTGATTTACATTTGGTTAAGTTGTCAGCTAACCTGAATTCAATGTGAAATTATCAAAATAAATTCACCATGTTGTTGAATTTAGGTTAAAAGTTGTGTGGGGGAAAAGAATATAGAAAATTCTCAAACATTGAGGACTTTTTTTTCAAATCCAATCAGTTTTCCTCTCTCATTTAGTAAAAACACGTCATCACAGTTTTGAGGGAACAATGTTGATTCAACCAGTTTTTGCCCAGTGGGAAGGGCAAATACACAGAAGGAGATGGAGAACACCAAAAGCAGTGTTTTTACTAAATGAGAGAGTGGAAGAAGCCGACCATGGGAGGGGTTCAATTACAGGGTGGATAGGCGAGCCTTCTCTGGTTCCCTGGCAGCTATACTATAGCAACGTGGAGCAGAGTGGCGCGTAGTTGGCATGGACATCAATTTACCTATCGTCTGTGTGCCAGGCCTAAGACTCTCGCATTAGCATAGGCAGACGGCCCATTGAAACTTAGGGGAGGCTCTTTCCTTCTTTCTTTTGTTCTTTTCCACGACTCTTTCAGATCTATGGCCGTGTCTGAATACGCGTATTTGCGTTCTAAATAGTAGGCATTTTGGGTATGCAAATTTTTGTTTTGTTGGATAGTATGTGACATTAAAAAAATGGTGTATGCATGCTTTAAATGTCAGGATGTCATACTCATTTAAGCTTTTCAACTATTAGAATACGCTGCACATAATGGTAATGGTCTTTCAAGACCCATGTGTGTTTGTCAACGTAATTATGCGTTAGATGACACATTATCAGTAGGATGAGTCTAGTATGTGGATATGTGTTACTTGCCGCATTTGTTTTTACTAAACAATATGTTCTAAATAAACTCAGCAAAAATAGAAACGTCCTCTCACTATCAACTGTGTTTATGTTCAGCAAATGAACATGTGTAAATATTTGTATGAACATAACAAGATTCAACAACTGAGACATAAACTGAACAAGTTCAACAGACATGTGACTAACAGAAATGGAATAATGTGTCCCTGAACAAAGGGGGTGTCAAAATCAAAAGTAACAGTCAGTATCTGGTGTGGCCACCAGCTGCATTAAGTAGTGCAGTGCATCTCCTCCTCATGGACTGCACCAGATTTTCCAGTTTTTGCTGTGAGATGTTTTCCCACTCTTCCACCAAGGCACCTGCAAGTTCATTTCTGGGGGGAGGGGCCCTAGCTGTCACCCTCCGATCCAACAGGTCCCTGGCGTGCTCAATGGGATTGAGATCCGGGCACTTCGCTGGCCTTGGCAGAACACTGACATTTCAGTCTTGCAGGAAATCACGGACAGAACGAGCATTATGGCTGGTGGCATTGTCATGCTGGAGGGTCATGTCAGGATGAGCCTGCAGGAAGGGTACCACATGAGGAAGGAGGATGTCTTCCTGTAACGCACAGCGTTGAGATTGCCTGCAATGACAACAAGCTCAGTCAGATGATGCTGTGACACACCGCCCCAGACCATGACGGACCCTCCACCTCCAAATCCCGCTCCAGAGTACAGGCCTTGGTGTAACGCTCATTCCTTTGATGATAACCGTAAATCTGACCATCACCCTGGTGAGACAAAATCGCGACTTGTCAGTGAAGAACACTTTTTGCCAGTCCTGTCTGGTCCAGCGACTGTGGGTTTGTGTCCATAGGCGACATTGTTGCCGGTGATGTCTGGTGAGGACTTGCCTTACAACAAGCCTACAAGCCCTCAATCCAGCCTCTCTCAGCCTATTGCGGACAGTCTGAGCACTGATGGAGGGATTGTGCGTTTCTGGTATAACTCGGGCACTTGTTGTTGCCATCCTGTACCTGTCCCACAGGTGTGATGTTCAGATGTACGGATCCTGTGCAGGTGTTGTTACACGTGGTCTGCCATTGCAAGGATGATCAGCTGTCCGTCCTGTCTCCCTGTAGCGCTGTCTTAGGCGTCTCATCTGCAGCCCTCATTCCTCCTTGCAGCCCTCATTCCTCCTTGCAGCATGCCTAAGGCACGTTAGCGCAGATGAGCAGGGACCCTGGGCATCTTTATTTTAGTGTTTTTCAGAGTCAATAGAAAGGCCTCTTTAGTGTCCTAAGTTTTCACAACTGTGGCATTAATTGCCTACCGTCTGTAAGCTGTTCGTGTCTTAACGACCGTTCCACAGGTGCATGTTCTTTAATTGTTTGTGGGTCATTGAACAAGCATGGGAAACTTAAACACTTTACAATGAAGATCTGTGAAGTTATTTGGATTTTTACGAATTATCTTTGAAAGACTGAAAAGGGACCATTTCTTTTTTTTTGCTGAGTTTAGTATGTTGTACGATTTAGTACACAGTATGCAGTTTTCTGAGACGGCGCACGACTCTTTCACTTCTGAAGCACTGATATGGCTCTGCAGTTGGAAGATGCCAACAACGGTTTCTGAGTCCAAGTGCCCAAAGAAGTGTGTCATTTTCTACTGTATGATTATGCCTTTTTAGGTCCAAGCACTACCTTTTGCTTGAATCTAATTCAAGAACCGGGTGCTTCATGGAATAGCTACGAGTGTGCTCCCGCAGTAGATGCTGCCTCCAGGGGTGCTAGTCACTGCTGATGTAGACCCCCATGGATAAAAAAAACCTAGCACTATTTATGTTCTCTTACCGGACCAGATGCAGTGACCTCACCATTGCTTCCTGCCTATGTACACTTCTCACTTTGATAATCTGTGAACCCACATCACTGTGGCAGCCATTTTGGGTCAGACCAGAAGGAAACACCCTAAAGGGAATGTAATTCGCTCTGGATGAAAGAGAGTGGCCCACTGATAAGATTAAGAATTAGAATACTAATAGTTAAAGGATCTCTATGGGTCCACTGCCCTCCATTGTGACTCCTCCTTTTCAAGACGTAACAATACATGCTCTATAGATTCCTTAGCTGGAAATACTCTGGTAAGTACTCTGACCTGAGGGGGAGACATTGCAATCTCCATACCATATTCAAATCCTTTACTTTCCACTCTTACTGGCACTACAATAACCCCCCCCCACCCCACCCCCCTGCTGAGACAGTCCTCGGTGCGGTGAAACTGACAGACAGGGAGCGGATGGAAAGTATGAACAGGCACTACACCACAGAGGAGAGGGGGAGACCAACACTTTAAAGGAGAAGGGCCACGTGAAGGGCCAGCAGGATTTTAGGAATGTGGGGCATATTAGAAAGGGACGGCCCTAGTTGAAAGTGCTTCTTAGTCCAAGACAAAGCTTAATCAGTATCCTGGAAACTGGCCCAGAATGGATTTAAGTTGAACCACTAAAATGCAACTTTCTAGGCTACTTCTAAGTCTTTGTAGATGTAAGAACACTGCTGATATAAAAGGCCCATTTGGTATTTTTTACTAGTAGAAAAATCTGACTTTTCAGTGGTTACATTGTTCTTCCCACAAATGCCCTATGACAGACAGTCCAGAAATGGGTTAAACCATTGAACATTGTTCAACAGGGATCGGCCGCAGTGTAATGGAACATTCCTGGCTGAATAACAAAGAGAGAACAGATGATAAAATTGACAATGTGAAGGTTTTTTTACAAATTGAATGTGTTTTCATGGTCTTGAGAAAGGCAGGAATACATAATAGGGGTTTTTATTTTCTCCACCCAAACAAAAGAGCGAGGTGTAAACCTCTAAATAATACACGGGACGAGACCAACAGACATGCTAACAATAACCGACAATGGGGATGTAACGGTCTTCTTCCTCCTCTGACGAGGAGTAGTAGGAAGGATCGGAGGACCAATGCGCAGCGTGGTACGTGATTCTTTTAATAGAACACAGAAAGATACAAAATAGCAACGTGAAATAACAAAAACCGAAACAGTTCTGTGAAAATATAATCACCCACCCATCAAGGGTGAAAACAGGCTACCTAGTTATGGTTCTCAATCAGGGACAACGATTGACAGCTACCTCTGATTGAGAACCATACTAGGCCAAACACAGAAATAACAACTCATAGAAAAACAAACATAGACAACCCACCCAACTCACGCCCTGATCATACTAAAACAAAGACAAAACAAAATAACTAATGTCAGAGGAACAGAGGGCACTACCGTTCAAAAGTTTGGGGTCACTTAGAAATGTCCTTGTTTTTGAAAGAAAAGCACAGTTTTTGTCCATTTTAAAATAACATCAAATTGATCCGAAATACAGTGGAGACATTGTTAATGTTGTAAATGACTATTGTAGCTGGAAACAGCAGATATTTTTAATGGAATATCTACATAGGCGTAGAGGCCCATTATCGGCAACCATCACTCCTGTGTTCCAATAGTTGTGTTAGCTGATCCAAGTTTATCATTTTAAAAGGCTAATTGATCAATAGAAAACCGTTATTCTGATTAAATAAGCAATAAAACTGGCCTTCTTTAGACTAGTTGAGTATCTGGAGCAATGAAGGCTATTCCATGCAAGAAATTGCCAAGAAACTGAAGATCTGGTACAATGCTGTGTACTACTCCCTTCACAGAACAGCACCAACTGGCTCTAACCAGAATAGAAAGAGGAGTGGGAAACACCGGTACACAACTGAACAAGAGGACAAGTACATTAGTGTAGTTTGAGAAACAGGCGCCTCACAAGTCCTCACTGGTAGCTTCATTAAATAGTACCTGCAAAACACCAGTCTCAACATCAACAGTGAAGAGACGACTCCGGGATGCTGGCCTTCTAGGCAGAGTTCCTTTGTCCAGTGTCTTTTGCCCATCTTAATCTTTTCTTTTTATCGGCCAGTCTGAGATATGGCTTTTTCTTTGCAACTTTGCCTAGAAGGCCAACATACTAATCAGGGGGAATGGGAACAAGGTGTGCATAATGAGACAAGACATTCCGGGGTTGGTGGTAAGGAATCCAGTTCAGTGACGCCTAGAAGGCCGGTGACGTAGACCTCCGGAGCTGGTGAAAGGAATGAGCAGCTGTACCGGAGGAATCTGTGACAGTACCCCCCCCCCCCTCTGGGCCTTACCCATCCCAGTCGATGAGATACTGGAGACACCCCGCCCAATGCCTCGAACCCAGGACTTCACGGACTGAGTACGCCGGACCTCCCTCAATGTCCAAAGGAGGAGGCGGGGCGACACTGGGTCCAGCCTGAGCGAGGAGACCAGGCACCACTGGCTTGAGGAGAGACACATGAAAAGTCGGGTTAATGCTGTAATCAGCCGTGTTACCTCATAAACCCTCCTCCACTTTAAATGGCCCCACAAACCGCAGGCTCAGCTTCTGGCAGGGCAGGTGGAGGGGCAGGTTCTGGGTGGAGAGCCAGACCCGGTTGCCTGGAGAGAAGAGAGACCCACTGCGGTGGTGCGTCGGACTGTTCCTTGTGCCGACGCTGGAGACAGGTGCGCAGTGTTCCAGGTCTCCTAACCAAACCGAAACCACTCGTCCACCGCAGGGGCCTCAGTCTGGCTCGGATGCCAACGTGCCGGGGCCAGCTGATACCCAAACACGCACTGAAAAGGAGTGTGGTTAGTGGAGGAGTGGCGGAGGGAGTTCTGCGCATACTCTGCGAAGGTAGAAAATCTGCCCACTCCCCCGGCCAGTCCTGACAGTAACACCTCAGGAACCTACCCACCTCCTGATTGATTCTCTCCACCTGCCCATTAGCTTGAGGACGGTACCAGGAGGTGAGACTGACTTTGACCCCCAGGCGTTCCATGAACGCTTTCCATGGTCTGACACAATGTCCTCCGGGATCCCGTGGTGCCAGAAGACGCGTGTAAAAAGAGCCTCAGTGGTTTGCATGATCGACAGGAGCCCAGGCAGAGGAAGAAGGTGACAAGCTTTGGAAAAACCTGTCCACAACGACTAGTTCCCCCTGGGAGGGGGGAAGGTCAGTGACAAAGTCCACTGAGAGGTGAGACCAGGGTCATTGTGGAACAGGCAGGGGATGGAGCTTTCCATAAGGGAGGTGTCTGGGTGTCTTAGACTGGGCACAGATGGAGCAGGAAGAGACGTAAACCCTGGAATCCCTAGCCAAGGTGGGCCACAAGTACTTCTCTGTTAGGCAGGCGATGGTACGGCCTGTCACAGGATGACCCGACACAGGCGCTGTGTGCACCCAGGGAAGGAGGCAGTCCCGTGGGCACGTAGGCGCGGTTCTCCGGACACTGTGCAGGTGCAGGTTTTCGTGCGCAGGGCCTGCTGTAAGTCAATGTCCCACACCACTGGCACGATGATATGGACAGAGGGATGACGTGGGTCTCCTCTCTCTCCTCTGCATTAGAGGCGAGACAGGGCGTCTGCCTTCACATTCTTCGAGCCTGGCCTATAAGAAAGTGTGAATTGGAACTTGGCGAAGAATAGAGCCCACCTGGCCTGTCTTGGGTTTAGCCTCTTCACTGCCCTGATGTACTCCAGGCTGCAGTGGTCTGTCCACACCGGGAAAGGGTGTTTGGACCCCCTCCAGTCAGTGCCTCCATGCCTTCAGAGCCTTTTGAGCGCCATGAGTTCCCGGTCCCCGACGTCATAGTTCCTCTGGGCGGGGCTCAGCTGCTTGGACTAGAAGGCACAGGGCCACAGCTTTGGAGGGGTTCTGGTGCCCTGGTACAGCACAGTCCTGACTCCTACTTTGGAGGCATCCACCTCAACAATGAAACATGCCGTTCAGTGTCTCTCCTCACTCTCCGCCTCCGCCGTTCAACAAATCTGCTGGGGACCTCCTTTCAGCGGGGATGTAAGGGGTGCAACCACCGTCCTGAAGCTCTGGATGAACCTCCAGAAATAGTTGGCGAACCCCAGGAATCGCTGGACTGCGTTCACGGAGTTGGGGATGGGACATGCCCTGACTGCGCTGATGCGTTGCTCCTCCATCACCACTCCCTCCGTGGATATGAGGTAGCCCAAAAAGGACACAGACCACTGGAAAAACAAACACTTATCTTGTTTAACATATACATCATGCTCCAACGGTCTTCCCAGCACAGACCTGACTAACGAGACATGCTGGACATGGTCAGCAGAATAGACAAATGTCGTCTATATAAACTACTACGCCCCGTCCCAGCATGTCCTGAAACACCTCGTTGATAAAGGCCTGGAAGACTGAAGGCGCATTAGACAGGCCAAAAGACATCACGAGATACTCGTAATGGCCCGTGGTCATAGAAAAGGCCATTTTCCATTTGCCTCCTGTACGAATGTGCACCAGATTGTAGGCACTCCTCAAGTCCAGTTCCGTGAAGTACTGCACCCCGTGCATTTATTCGATGATGAGGGTGAAGCTCTCGTAGGACTCGACTCATCCTCCGGTCCACCCGTTTCCCAGACCGCGACCCCCCAGTCCAGGGCCTGTCTGGTCAGTGCAGAGATGACTGTGGCAACCCTGTTTCTCCCGGAGACAGCCTTTGTGTAGCGAGCGAGGTACAGGTTGCATTGTAGAAGGAATCCCTTGCATCTCGCTGGCGCGCTGTCAAAGTGCTCCGGGAGGGACGGGGTACTCCGTGGACCGGCTCAGATGGGACGGAGGCAGGTTGTGGTGTGGGGGCTGGAACTGGTGCTGGAGACTGGAGGGACTGCACACTCCCCTCTAAGCGCAGGATGGTTGCCAGTATACTGTCCATGGCGTTGCCAAGTCTGGAGAGACTGTCCCTACGATGGTTGCCAGCTCGGCCTTTCCCGCTGTCTCCATTAGATGGGTCGGTTATTCTGTCACGTTGTCTAATGATTGGAGACAGGTGCAGGAATATGTAATAGCGGGTTTTATTTTCTCCACTCAAACAAAAGAGCGAGGTGTAACCTCTAAATAATACATGGGACGAGACCCGTAAAACAAGTGCACAATAACACGTAGCATGGAAGCCGATGCAATAGCACAGGTACTCACAGGACCAACAGACATGCTAAAAATTACCGACAAGGGGGAACAGAGGGCACATATATAACATGCTAATCAGGGGGAATGGGAATCAGGTGCGCGTAATGAGACTAGACGGTCCAGGATTGGTGGTAATGTTCCAGTTCAGTGATACCTAGAAGGCCGGTGATGTAGACCTCCGGAGCTGGTGAACAGAATGAGCAGCAGTACCTCGGGAATCCGTGACAAATGGTTGCAATAAATCCAACCACTTGGATAGATTAGATTAGTTTATGAAAATGTATGTTACATGTGTAGTACAAGATCAAAAATAATCAATGTACATGCGAAAACAGATATTGAAACAACCAATTCAACCTTCAACAGAGAATGATGGGAAGTATGAGACATTTGTGGCTACTCCATAGTTTTAACTCTGTCTCTGGTTGGTCTTAATGAAGTTAAAAGTACTCCGTCCCAATCAATTCCAGTTATCAACACTAACTCCAGGGGGTGTATAACTCTGAGGGTGAAGACGACTCCAGTAGAGTTACATTTATTTTAACCCTCAACAGAGTTTTCAACTCTCCTTGATTTACTGTGTAGCTGACTATAACGGACACCAACACAATTGCCTATATCACACCTAGAATTTCTAAGAAACCTTGACATTGGGATGACTGGTAATGCCATGGATCCCCCCGGTACTGCTGCTCATTCCGTGCACCAGTTCCTGAGGTCTACGTCACCGGCCTTCTAGGTATCACTGAACTGTCTAATTACGCACACCCGGTTCCCATTCCCCGTGATTAATAATTGTATATATGTGTCTGCTGTTCCCCAGTGTTGGTCAGTTATTGTTCCCATGGTCATTGGTCTTGTGAGTACCTGTGCTTTGTTGTTGTTGATGCTTTCGCGCTGCGTGTAATTGTGCACTTTGTTTACGGGTCTCGTCCCGTGTATTTATTAGAGGTTTAACCTCGCTCTTTTGTTTGGGTTACATCCCTGTGTTTTTGTTTACGTGTTTGTTTTGGACTTTTTTTGTCCCCGTGTTTTGTCCCCGTGTCTTTTCATGGCATGTTGTATTTTGGGTGGAGTATTAAAACCCCCTATTATGTATACTTGCGCCTGTCTCCAATCATTATACAACGTGACAGGTAACACTTAAGCGTTAACTAACTGACAAAATCACATCGCAAACCTACAGTAGCCTAGCCTAGCATTCTTTGAAAAACTATTACATTTGAATAAATGTCCCATAAATATTCCCCTGCTTTTTTAAATTATAGTGCTAATTTGGGTGTATTTTCAGCATTAAAGGGGAAAGTATGTCTTGTGACCTCAGACTGAACTAGGAGTTGATTTTCTGACCTTTTAATTCAACTGGAATGGGCCTAAGGGCAAAGCCATGGTTTAGCAACAGATTATGACTGCACGCACAATGAATGTTAATGCATCTATATAGCATGCATCAGGGCGTATTCCTTCGAAAATAATACATTGGGAAACCAGCTGTTAGAGAATTATTCTAGCCTAATTTTATCTAAAGGGATTCTTGGTTGAATATCACTGCAGTCAGTCTAGAGGCCTTTTTCTCCAGCTTGGCTCAAAATACTGTCCAGACCTGCGCAGCCTTGGAAAAACAGCTCTTGGAGCAGCGATTAGGTTTACCCTTCCCCCCCCCTCCCTTCGTTCAGCGTTCCAGTATGGGAAAATTAGTCAGAGAGTGAGCTCAGCTGCCTGTCTGGAGACTACATTAACTCCCTGTCTTCTATCTGGGTCTCTGGTCCTCTGGTTCAGTTCTGCACAGACACAGGGAGGAACTGAGGAAAAAGAGCGGGTGAGAGAAAGAGTGAAAGGGAAGTGAGTCAAAGAGGACATATTTAAAGAGTGAGTGTAAGAGAGGGGGTGGTGGGAAAGGAGAGGAACAGAATATGTGGGCGAGACTGCTGATTGGTAACAGAGAAGTAATGTATTGTTTTTAAGGAACATTAAGTATAGAATTGAACATTCTCTTTAATGTTGTAGATACGTCTAGATGTGTGTACCTTGTGTACAACACTTTAAGGGAACTTGTGTGACGTGCGGCAGGCTTGTAATGGACCTAAAGCAAAACATCACCAAAAAAACTCTTCCTCCAGGAAGCATTCCCCGACACTCGTGTGGACTGGACAAATGATTCATCTTGTAAGACGATGTACACACACACACTCTCTCTCGCCCTCTAGTAGAGTTTGATCCATTCCATTAGTGTGGGGTGGATGACGGGAGTTCATATTGGAGAGGGGTTTCAGACTATGTGAACCACACAAACACCATCCCCCTACTCCAGTCCCCCTAACTTTCAGCCAAAATGGTGGCCTTGACTGTAGATGATGAGGCCTAAGTGATGTAGTGGGGAAAGAATGCTCTCGGTAGTGCAGCCTGCCTGCCTTACAATCATCTCTCCATTAGCAGGAAACGACAGGGCAGTACAGCACCTACCAAGCAGCGCTGTGTAAACAATCAGTATTTCCCCCTTACATCACACACTCAGCACCCACGGCTCAATTAACTGCTGCAAAGGATCATGGGTAGAGGTCGGCCCCATAGCCATGTCACTTCCTCTTTCATGCTTTCGTTATGTTTTGGTAAAGAAAAAAATATTAGTAAAACCTTCATGCATGGCCAACATTTGGTGTAATGTCTATCCTTTGTTCTAAAATAAAGAATTAGAACATGTTCTTGTTGGGCAAACTGCATGTCTGAAGTTTTTGACTTTATTTGTGTGTGTGTGTGTGAAGTCTTAAGGTTAACAAAGATCTGTAACGATGTCCTGTAAACCCGAGCCGTCCACAGTTTTCTGTGTGATATAGCATCTTTCCTAACTGTTTCACATTTCACCTGCTGCTCCATCATAAAACACAACACTGGTGGACGTATTGTAAGTCAGGACCGTAAGGTGAGGTTAGAGAAGGCCTGTGAAGGACAACAACAGGTGTGCTGCTTCTTTGAAAATTCTGTGAAACTACCACGTCCGTTTTGCGATATCGCAACAACAAAGAAATGACTTCAAAACAACAAACACGGTTTTGTTTTTCTGCCGTGGACATCGTGCACGGTGGAACAGCAGAATATGTACGGCAACTTGTTTTGAACCATGATTCTGTATTTTCCTCTCCTCTGTTTCGTCAACAAACAAAAACAATGACAAAGTCGCTGGGGTGAACAGTGGCGCTGTTTCCCTATTTACAGATTTCAGCTTTAGGTCCAGAAGGGGGGAAAAGTGCGCCCAATAGGAGTCTCATGTTATAAAATGTGAAGTTCTACTGTACCCATTTTCTTTTTTTCCAATGGAGGGCCCTTTTACTGTTAACAACAGATTGTTCCAGAAAGATTCCAAAGGTCATTCACCCTGGCGCATTTGGACTTTACAATGCGTCAAAGGGTTTGGCACTCTTGTCTCTCGTCATCTCCCTGTCTCTAGTAACCACTTACTTTGGCATGTGAATTTAAGTCTCATCCCTTTGTTGTAAACGAATCTCCCAAACCACTGAGTGAGATAGCAGTGTAGAGATAACTTCCGCTGTGATTTGGCTGTTTAATTATGCTAGAAGAGTTGAAATGAACTTTTACTCACACGAAAACAGGCATGGAACACATTTGCAGCACATTTCTGAAAAGTGGTAGAGACCATAGGCCTATTCGATGTCAGTGGAAATACTTTGACATATCATCCACAACATTTCTTTGCCTGCCAAGTAAAATCTCATCCCCGCATGCAGGTACTGTATGTTACAGAGGGTATCACATCGTAACATGTTTTATTTGAGCTCAAATCAACAGGAATGTTTTTGGAGAGATTTCGGGATGACATTTGAGATTTGGTTTATTGTCGTTAGACAGACATTTTTTTTGTCCTCATACGACACTTTGACCCTGCCCAACCTCTCACGGCAGTGTCCAGCAGTGAGCCAGGAATGGAAAGGCGACTTGGGTTGATGTTTCAAACAAATATCTGGAGCTCATGTCAAACGGTCAGATTTCTACAAATAAAGAGGGACCTTTCTAGGGTCAGGCAGAGGACAAAAAGTGTCTCTAAACACTGCAATAGAACATTTAACATACTTCTGCATTGTGAAACATACTGGATAATATTCGTACATAATGTGCACAGATAAAGCACAGAGCTTTATTGTATGCTCTTACCTACGTCACTATTTTGAGGGACTGGGTAAGTCGACCTCTGGTCTGTGTGTGAGTGTATGGGCTGATTTCCAATGCAGGAAAGAACGGTCGGGCAGTCAAACGCCAGCAAGTTCAGTAAAGAGAGAACGAGAGAGTACGGGAGGGTGTATTAAGAGTGGGAGAAGGAAGGATTCCTGCATCTGACCAGAAATGAGCATGGCGGCCCCAGTTTGATCATGGTCAAGTGTAAAGAAACTGTAAAGGATCTCGTCCTCCTCTTCTGAGGAGGAGTAGCGAGAAGGATCGGAGGACCAATGCGCAGCGTGGTAAGTGTCCATCATGTTTAATCAAAACACAACAGATCACTGGAACAAAACAATAAATGTGAATAAACGAAACAGTCCCGTGTGGTAACAAACACTGACACGGAAGACAAACACCCACAACTCAAAAGTGAAACCAGGCTACCTAAGTATGATTCTCAATCAGGGACAACGATTGACAGCTGCCTCTGATTGAGATCCATACTAGGTCGAACACAGAAATCCCAAATATAGAAAAACGAACATAGACAACCCACCCAACTCATGCCCTGACCATACCAAAACAAAGACATAACAAAGGAACTAAGGTCAGAACGTGACAGAAACACAATCCTTCAAGATCATTGTAGTCAAAGCTGGACTTTAAGGGACAATTTCTCATGACCATTGCTGTGCTGTTTATTTAAATGATAAATGCCCCTCTATGAGAAGGTATTAATTTCTCTTCAATAATTCATCCGTCTTCCTCCCTACACATTCATCTCCTATCATTGTCTGTTGTCAAATGAAGATATCTGAAGTTGTGCAAACCTGCGGTCTCCCTTCTGACCATCTCAAGACCTACAATAAAAGCTGCGGTTGTAGACTATGACTGCTATCCTCGTTGACCTTCCAGTCACTGGCTAGCAGTCATTCAGTGTCACATAACGAACAGGACGTTGGACAGTGTCATAAAAGCCAGCACCATCCTCCTTCTGTGTCTTCAATTCTAATTGACGCTCTATTGGGGGACAAGTTCTCAATTCATATGCTAGCTTGAAGGATAGTTAACATGCCGTGCTTCCTCTTAACAACGTTTCACAAAGGAAAGGGGAATCCTAACAGAATCCCAGCATTCGTAACGTGTCGAGGGGTTAACCACCTTTTTGATCCAACATATCCTGTACAAGACGGGCCTGTGGGTCAGTGGGACGAGGCTAAAGCCAGGCTCTTGGCAGTATGTCCTAACTCCTAATCCTTCAATGGGCCTCTCGGACAGACCGGCCCATCCCATCCTTGTTCCTCATTACGCCCTCTGGCATGTGCTGAGTAGGAGGCTCTCTGGGATCAGCTAGCTCTCTGCAGCTACGTTTAGCTTGGCAGCTAGCCAGGAGACAACAGAATGTTTTATTTGAAATGCTATTGCTAGCGCCTTCACTGAGCGGTTGTGGGAATGAGAGAAATACCTGTCATGCTGTGTCTCATATCAAACACAAAATTTTTGTTCATATAAGGAAATCAGTCAATAGAAATAAATCAATTGGTCCGTAATCTATGGATTTCACATAACTGGGCAGGGGCTCAGACATGGGTGGGCCTGGGAGGGCAAAGTTCTACCCACTGGGGAGCCAGGCCCACTCACTGGGAGCCAGGCCCAGCCAATCAGAATACAGACAATACAAATACGTTTTTCCCCACAAAAGGGCTTCATTACAGACAGAAATACGATCCCACAGGTGAAGGAGCCGGATGTGGAGGTCCTGGGGTGGTGTGGTTACACGTGGTCTGCGGTTGTGGTGCCAGTTGGATGTACTGCCAAATTCTCTAAAATGACGTTGGAGTTGGTTTATGGCAGAGAAATTAAGATTAAATTCTCTGGCAACTGCTCTGTTGGACATTCCAGCAGTCAGCATTCCAGTTGCACGCTCCCTCAGAACTTGAGACACCTGTGACATTGTGTTGTGTGACAAAACTGCACATTTTAGAGTGGCTTTTTATTGTCCCCAGCACAAGGTGCATCTGTGTAATGATCATGCTGTTTAAACATCTTCTTGATATTTCTTGATACATCCACCTGTCAGGTGGATGGATTATCTTGGCAAAGGAGAAATGCTCACTAACAGGGATGTAAACAGATTTGTGCACAACATTTTACAGCAACAAGCTTTTTGTGTGTATGGAACATTTCCGGGTTCTTTTATTTCAGCTCATGAAACATGGGAACAACAACATGCTGCGTTTTTATATATATTTTTGCAGTAGAAATAGGGTGTCCAAATCTCTTTCATTCTGTCATAACGCCTAAAGATATGCATATATCATAGACAGAACATTAAAGTAGGTAGTTAATGAAAAGGCTGATTTGTTAAATGTACCCTTCCTCCCTTGGTTGTCCCAAAGCTCTGTGCTGAGTACTTATCCCCTTTACACACCATATTAGCAAAACAACACAACAAGAACGTTTTGTATTTGTTCCACCATATTTGACCGACATCTGGTAACGATTAGTGTTGGGTTTCCATGGTGATGCTTCCAAGCTGGGAAACAGTGTAAATCTCTCTCCTCCTCAGCTTCACATATGAACACACTGCCTGATAGGTGTCTGGGTTTAGTGGACCTGCAAACTCAAAGACAGGGAGGGTAACCCAGGGGGGATGCTCATCCCTATGAGAGATCAAAGTTCAGGTTATGGGTGCAGTTGTCCACCCCGTTTCAGAGAATAGGTCACTGGAGGTCACCTGACAGGGGTCATCCACAAGTCTGTCTGCTTCTGTAGACATGGCCCAAATTCTAAAATTGACAACTTTCAGTAATACTTAATTTTATGGGGTCCTTATTAGTGTAACGACGTATGTAATTACACTAACAAGTATTGTAATTAATTGTAATAATTCATAGTTACACTGTAATAACATGGGGTAACGGCGGTCTGTAATTACAGGGGTGTAACAACGAATGCTTCTTACCATGCTTCTTACAAATGTTGAACTTTCTGAAAGCATCCCAATGCACCATACTTTAATCTCCATTTGGCAAATCTGACCATAATTCTATCCTCCTCATTCCTGCTTACAAGCAAAAATTAAAGCAGGAAGTACCAGTGACCTGCTCAATACGGAAGTGGTCAGATGATGCAGATGCTATGCTACAGGACTGTTTTGCTAACACAGGCTGGAATATGTTCCCGGATATCATCCAATGAGGAGTATACCACCTCAGTCACCGGCTTCATCAATAAGTGCATAGGCGACATCGTCCCCAGAGTGACAAGTCCCAACCAGAAGCCATGGATTACTGACACTAATCCAGATGCTTATAAGAAATCCCGCTATGCCTTCAGATAAACCATCAAACAAGCAAAGCGTCAATACAGGATTAAGATTGAATCCTACTACACTGGCTCTGACGCTCGTAAGATGTGGCAGGGCTTGAAAACTATTACGGACTACAAAGGGAAACCCAGATGAGCTAAATGCCTTTTATGCTCGCTTCAAGGCAAGCAACACTGAAGCATGCACGAGAGCACCAGCTGTTCTGGATGTCTGTGCGATAACGCTCTCGGTAGCCGATGTGAGCAAGACCTGCAAACAGATCAACATTCACAAAGTCACGGGGCCAGACGGATTACCAGGACATGTATTCAAAGCATGCGCGGACGAACTGGCAAGTGTCTTCACTGACATTTTCAACCTATCCCTGACCGAGTCTGTAATACCTACATGTTTCAAACAGACCACCATAGTCCCTGTGCCCAAGGAAGCGAAGGTAACCTGCCTAAATGATTACCGCTCTGTAGCACTCACGTCTGTAGCCATACTTCCATACTTCAGCTTTGAAAGGCTGGTCATGGCTCACATCAACAACATCCTCCTGGATACCCTAGACCCACTCCAATTTACATACCGCCCCAACAGATCCACAGATGACGCAATCTCAATCGCACTCCACACTGCCTTTTCCCACCTAGACAAAAGGAACACCTATGTGAGAATGCTGTTTATTGACTACTGCTCAGTGTTCAACACCATAGTGCCAACGAAGCTCATCGCTAAGCTAAGGACCCTGGGACTAATCACCTCCTTCGGCAACTGGATCCTGGACTTCCTGACGGGCCGCCCCAGGTGGTAAGGGTAGGCAACAAAGGTCTGCCATGCTGATCCTCAACACTGGGGCCCCTCAGGGGTGTTTACTTAGTCCCCTCCTGTAGTCCCTGTTCACTTATGACTGTGCGGCCAAACACGACTCCAACACCATTAAGTTTGCTGGCGTCACAACAGTGGTAGGCCTGATCACCGATAACAATGAGACAGCCTATAGGAGGTCAGAGAACTGGCAGTGTGGTGCCTGGACAACAATCTCTCCCTCAATGTGAGCAAGACAAAGGTGAGGATTGTGGACTACAGCAAAAGGTGTGCTGAGCATGCTCCCATTCTCATCGAAGGGGGTTTAGTGGAGCAGGTCGAGAGTTTCAAGTTCCTTGGTGTTCACATCACCAATGAACTATCATGGTCCAAACATACCAAGACAGTCGTGAAGAGGGCACGACAAAAGCTTTTTTTCCCTCAGGAGACTGAAAAGATTTTGACATGGGTCCCCAAATCCTCAAAAAGTTCTACAGCTGCACCATCGAGAGCATCCTGACCAGCTGCATCATTGCCTGGTATGGCAACTGCTCGGTAAGTCGCTACAGAGGTTAGGGCGAACGGCCCAGTACATCACTGGGGCCAGGTTCCTGTCGTCCAGGACCTATATAATGGGCGGTGTCAGAGGAAAGCCCATAAAATTGTCAGACTCCAGTCACTCAAGTCATAGACATTTTTCTCTGCTACCGCACGGCAAGCGGTACTGGATAGCCATATCTAAGACCAAAAGGATCCTTGAAAAATCTGTGGGATAGGGTCTAGTTCTCTGGAATGCCGCCTGACTGACGTGCCCAAAGTAAACTGCCTGTTACTCATGCCCAGAAGCCAGGATGTGCATATAATTTGGTAGAATTGGATAGAAAACACTTTGAAGTTTCTAAAACTGTTAAAATATTGTCAGACATCAATGATTGTCGTGAAATAAACCGTGTTGTAGGTCAAAAAGGTCAACACAGGAGAGAGTACGTTTTCCATGCATATTCTTTCGCTTTTCATGACGTCAGTGCTTTTCAGGTCGGAAAGTCAGTTTCTAGAAAGATACCCAATTTCCGACATGGAATTCCGAGTTGGATGACCGGTTCAAAACTATTTTTCACAGTAAGATCCCATTTTTTTCCGTGATACCAATTGTCTTGAACGCACTGAGGTCGGAAGTCTGAGATTTCCGAGTTCCCAGTTGTTTTGAACATGGTCCCATCTCTCTCCTTCCTTTCCTCCCACGAGACTGAGCAGAGAAAGGGGGACACCTTCTTCCACATGATGGCGAGTCTCACCACATCTGCCCCCTGCATTAATTCATGTTGTTCCTATGACCAGAGAAAGTGAAATATAATAATAATAAAGTTGCAGGGCTATCGATACACTATACGAGCAATCCGATTGGCTAGTGCAGATCTCCCAGTCCGCCAGGTAGATCTGATAATTCAGACAAATTAAATGGTTCAAAATGAGAACACTTAGCCTACCCGGTACGCAGGGCTTCTGAATCAAGTGCACCTAGCACCAACAGCACAACACAAATGGGGGGAAAAAAGGAGCCCAAGCCTTTTTAATTGACTTTTCTACACAAATGTTTGATGATCGACTAGGAATGCCTTGAAGTTCGACCAGTCGATTGTGATTGACCGGTTGGTGACCACTGATCTACAGAATATACTTTCCATGCAATCTGTGTTTTATGTTGTTGTTGATTTGCTAGCATGCTAGCTAGTTTTCTAGCCTTGACTACAGTAGCTAGCTAGCTACTTAAAGATGGCAAATATGCTATGGTCGCTTTTCGCTAGCTAACCAGCTTGCTAACGTTAGCTGGGCTGAATGGTCTTCTCTTCCCTGAACCTTGTGGCCTATGCCTATATCTTTGTTTAATCCATTTTTGTATTTGTATTTTATGTAACAATAAAAATATTTTATTTTGTAAGAAATGTAAGGTCTTTTTACATTTTGCAATAAAGTTGACTAATGTAGAAGCTCATATTTTGTTTGTAGGTATTTTCACCTGGGAATGGGTAATAAGTAATGATATAGAAATGACTCTTAGAGACTATTGAGCCTCCAAATGTTGTAATCTTGGACACCCAGTGTGTCTGTCCTCAAGAGATTACAACCTTGTGACAGTTATTACTGATCGGATTCACCCGAGAAGAAACTAAACACAGAATAGGTGAATTTAGTGCAAACTTGCCCATTTATTTAACAAGCATGGTAACAAGCATGTGTTGCTACAACTCTGAAATTACAGACTGCAATTACCACCAGTTACGTGTGGTTATTACAGTGTAACTATGAGTTTTAACAATTAACTACAATACTTTTTACAGTGCAATTACCCTGTGATAAGGACCCCTTTAAATGAAGAGTTACCCCAACTTTCCTCAGCAGCTATCAGCTAGTTCCCTTCGTTGTTGACCAGAATTTGTATTTCCTTTATATTAAGTGAAAAAGTATATATATATAATCCACATCCATTGGAATGGATAAGATGCTAGTTTTAGTCATATTCTCCCTACCATCTAGCAGTGTGGTGCAGCAAGTCCATGGCAAGAGCCTCCTTCTAGCCCAGAGGTGATAAATACGTACATCTTCTTCCATTTTGACCCAAGATGTTTTCCCCATCCAGTGCAGGCTCAGTGGCTGCTGTGCCTCATTGGCTCTGGGCTCAAAGTTCTGAACAGGTCGATGGCGTAAGAGCTCCATGGATGCATTTGAACTTTTTTTCATAGGTTGATTCAAAGTACCTGTAAACACTTCATTGTAACGGTTTTCTTTATGAGAAGGAGAGTCGGACCAAAATGCGGCGTGTAGATTACGATCCATGTTTATTGTGACTATAGCAACACGAATCTAAATACAAACAGTGCAAAATAATAAACGTAATGAAAACCGAAACAGCCTAAACTGGTGCAAACTAACACTAAGGACAGGAACAATCACCCACAAACACACAGTGAAACCCAGGCTACCTAAATATGGTTCCCAATCAGAGACAATGACGAACACCTGCCTCTGATTGAGAACCATATCAGGCCGAACATAGAACTAGACAAACTAGACATGTAACATAGAATGCCCACTCAGATCACACCCTGACCAATCAAAACATAGAAAATACAAAGTAAACTATGGTCAGGGCGTGACAGTACCCCCCCCCCAAGGTGCGGACTCCGGCCGCAAAACCTGAACCTATAGGGGAGGGTCTGGGTGGGCATCTGTCCGCGGTGGCGGCTCTGGCGCTGGACGTGGACCCCACTCCATGACAGTTTTAATCCCCCTCCTAAACGTCCCTAAATAGGTTACCCACCACAATGATAACATGGGACAGAGGGACAGCTCGGGACAGAGGTAACTCGGGACAGATGGGTAGCTCAGCACTGAGAGGAAGCTCAGCACTGAGAAGAAGCTCAGCACTGAGAAGAAGCTCAGCACTGAGAAGAAGCCCAGGCAGGTAGTAGAAACTACCAGAACCTGGCTGGCTGGCGGTTTCAGCAGATCCTGGTCGACTAGCAGATCTGGAAGAATCTGGTCGACTGGCGGATCTGGGAGAATCTGGTCGACTGGCGGATCTGGGAGAATCTGGTCGACTGGCGGATCTGGGAGAATCTGGACGACTGGCGGATCTGGGAGAATCTGGACGACTGGCGGATCTGGAAGAGTCTGGTCGACTGGCAGATCTGGAAGAGTCTGGTCGACTGGCAGATCTGGAAGAGTCTGGTCGACTGGCAGATCTGGAAGAGTCTGGTCGACTGGCAGATCTGGAAGAGTCTGGTCGACTGGCAGATCTGGAAGAGTCTGGTCGACTGGCAGATCTGGAAGAGTCTGGACGACTGGCAGATCTGGAAGAGTCTGGACGACTGGCAGATCTGGAAGAGTCTGGACGACTGGCAGATCTGGGAGAGTCTGGTCGACTGGCAGCTCTGGCTGCTCCATGCTGACTGGCTGCTCCATGATGACTGGCAGCTCTGGCTGCTCCATGCTGACTGGCTGCTCCATGCTGACTGGCAGCTCTGGCTGCTCCATGCTGACTGGCTGCTCCATGCTGACTGGCAGCTCTGGCTGCTCCATGCTGACTGGCTGCTCTGGCTGCTCCATGCTGACTGGCTGCTCCATGCTGACTGGCTGCTCCATGCTGACTGGCGGCCCTGGCTGCTCCATGCTGACTGGCGGCCCTGGCTGCTCCATGCTGACTGGCGGCCCTGGCTGCTCCATGCTGACTGGCGGCCCTGGCTGCTCCATGCTGACTGGCTGCTCCATGCTGACTGGCAGCTCTGGCTGCTCCATGCTGACTGGCTGCTCTGGCTGCTCCATGCTGACTGGCTGCTCCATGCTGACTGGCGGCCCTGGCTGCTCCATGCTGACTGGCGGCCCTGGCTGCTCCATGCTGACTGGCGGCCCTGGCTGCTCCATACTGACTGGCGGCCCTGGCTGCTCCATGCTAACTGGCAGCTCTGGCGGCTCCTTGCAGACTAGCAGCTCTGGCGGCTCCTTGCAGACTGGCAGCTTTGGCGGCATCCTGCAGACAGGCAGCTCTGGCGGCTCCTTGCAGACTGGCAGCTCTGGCGGCTCCTTGCAGACTGGCAGCTTTGGCGGCATCCTGCAGACAGGCAGCTCTGGCGGCTCCTTGCAGACTGGCAGCTCCATGCAGACTGGCAGCTCCTTGCAGACTGGCAGCTCCTTGCAGACTGGCAGCTCCTTGCAGACTGGCAGCTCCTTGCAGACTGGCAGCTCCTTGCAGACTGGCAGCTCTATGCTAACTGGCAGCTCTATGCTAACTGGCAGCTCTATGCTAACTGGCAGCTCTATGCTAACTGGCAGCTCTCTGCTAACTGGCAGCTCCTTGCAAACTGGCAGCTCCTTGCAAACTGGCAGTTCTGAACAGGCGGGAGACTCCGGCAGCGCTGTAGAGAAGGAAGGCTCTAACAGCGCTAAACAGGCGGGAGACTCCGACAACGCTGGAGAGGAGGAGGGCTCCGACAGCGCTGGACAGGCGAGGCGCACTGTAGGCCTGATGCGTGGTGCTGGCACTGGTGGTACTGGGCCGAGGACACGCACAGGAAGCCTGGTGCGGGGAGCTGCTACCGGAGGGCTGGGGTGTGGAGGTGGTACTGGAAAAACCGGACCGTGCAGGCGCACTGGAGCTCTTGAGCACCGAGCCTGCCCAACCTTACCTGGTTGAATGCTCACGGTCGCCCTGCCAGTGCGGCGAGGTGGAATAGCCCGCACTGGGCTATGCAGGCGAACCGGAGACACCGAGCGCAAGGCTGGTACCATGTAAGCCGGCCCAAGGAGACGCACTGGGGACCAGCTGCGTAGAGCCGGCTTCATGGCATTAGGCTCGACGCTCAATCTAGCCCGGCAGACACACGGAGCTGGAATATACCGCACCGGGCTATGCACCCGCACTAGAGACACCGTGCGCACCACTTCATAACACGGTGTCTGTCCGGTCTCTCTAGCCCCCCGGTAAGCACAGGGAGTCTGCCCAGGTCTCCTACCTGGCGTAGCCATACTCCCTGTTAGCCCCCCCCCAAGAAATTTTTGGGGCTGCCTCTCGGGCTTCCTTGCCAGCCGTGTTCCCTCATATCGCCGGCTCCTCTCTCCGGCTGCCTCTGCTCTCCTAAGTGCCTCCACCTGTTCCCATGGGAGGCGATCTCTTCCAGCCAGTATCTCCTCCCAAGTGTAACAGCCCTTGCCATCTAAAACGTCCTCCCATGTCCATTCCTCTTTACGCTGCTGTTGCTGCCTGTTGACACGCTGCTTGGTCCGTTGGTGGTGGGTGATTCTGTAACGGTTTTCTTTATGAGAAGGAGAGTCGGACCAAAATGCGGCGTGTAGATTACGATCCATGTTTATTGTGACTATAGCAACACGAATCTAAATACAAACAGTGCAAAATAATAAACGTAATGAAAACCGAAACAGCCTAAACTGGTGCAAACTAACACTAAGGACAGGAACAATCACCCACAAACACACAGTGAAACCCAGGCTACCTAAATATGGTTCCCAATCAGAGACAATGACGAACACCTGCCTCTGATTGAGAACCATATCAGGCCGAACATAGAACTAGACAAACTAGACATGTAACATAGAATGCCCACTCAGATCACACCCTGACCAATCAAAACATAGAAAATACAAAGTAAACTATGGTCAGGGCGTGACATTCATGAACAAACTAAATGAAAAATAAGCCCTGTATGTTACATGAATAATAGTAGGTAAACAATGAGCAAATTCTTGGTATACTACAAACAATTCTTATAGACTTCATGAGTGTAATATCACACGTAAAAACACTGCAGGTCCGTGTTGACAAGGAATTGCGTTTGTGTACTTTCTCTAAAATATAGGGCCTCTCCAGAGTCCTAGTAGGAGCATTCCTCCACCTCTTCCTTCTATGTCATCCAGTTGATACTGAAGGCCGTCTTACCACAGGATAGAAACCAGATGACCCATGCCAGCCAGCTGTAAGATAATGCTTGGCTGAACCCCTAGTGTTGCCTTTCTAAAAACCCTCCATTGATTTCGCCTTCACCAGCTTTGGTTCTGGACCATTACAATCCAATGTTGATCTAACCTCTAAATAGCCTAATTTTGGACTGAAAGACACAATAGCGGAGCATTTAACAGGTATATTTAGAAAATCTATCTCGCCATTTTTCCTCGTGTTCTGGCGTTTAGCTAACGTTGGACGAGGCAAGCAGCAAGCACCCTCCATGACCGGACCAGGACCACAGAAATGTAAGGAACGCCCAGCACAGGGCTTTGAATAGCTGCCACCACTGCCCTCTCCCTAATTTCACTCTCTAACTCCCTCTCTCTCAATTAGAGCCAGTCTAAAATAGCAGAGTCAATTGATTGAATAAACACATGAACCAGAGATATTTGGAAATTCACTCCCTACTGGAAAGCAGCACAAAGGTTTTAAAAGGGAAATGGGTATTGTGCATGAGTGGATAGAATTTGGAACTGTCTTGAGTTGGTGATGGAGGCCAACGATGAATACAGGCCATCTATATCTGAACTCCGGTGAAGGGTAATCAAATGAGCTCTTATGAGATCATAAAGAGCACTTACAGTAGCCTTTTAATCTCTCTACTGTGACAACCTTCAGAAATGGTACAGTGCTAACTTCACACATTTGTTGGCGCAAGTGATGAGAAAGGCATGAGGAAAGTATTCCTGAATCTCCACCCGTCCAGCTAGAGGAGGATGGGCTCCACCTCTTGAGTCTGACTCCTCTGTCTCTTGCTACGTAGGGAGGTTTTCCTGGACACTGTTGTCTTTGCTGGCTCTTCAGGGATTTAGAACCTAGGTTCCTATACATTGCAACAAATGTATTTAAAAAAAAATGCCATACAAGTCAAATTGAATTGGACGTCATGTTGTGTCTTGGGATCAGACATTGTGTGTTGGGTATGGGTAACAAGAGGGCATTCCTCTACCAAATGTTTTCAGGGGGGGGGGGGGGGGGGCTGGTTGTGAGACCAGGACCACAGGAAGGATGAACTGGGGAACTCGGGGTCAATACAGATCTGCAATAAATCCTCTGAAATCTGCAAAAACAAAATACGCTCAACACAAACTCCAAAAGCCCTGCTTCTCTTCTCCCAAGCTAAAGCATAGACGTTGCATTTGCAAAAACCGGAACAACTCTATTTGGGTTACTAAATTAGAGCCTTGACTTGGACTGGATGGGGTTTTGTTTTCCCAAGGCAGAGTTCTGGCCATGAGGCAATGGGGAGATGGAAACAGAAGAGCTTTCCGACGTGGCACTGTGACGTACCGACCAACCAAGCCCAGAAGACAATCCCCAACCCGCCACAAGACAAATGAGGGGGAGGGAAAGAGGCAGTGAAAGTGGGGAGGGAGGGATGAGGAGGAGGAAAAACAGAGTGAGAGCAAGGGGAGCGAGAGGAAGAGAAGGAGAGCGAGAGTATCAGATAGGGAAAAAAAGTGTTCTCTTCTCACTGCAAAAGACGAGAGTTACCAAAGGCACATATTGCTTGAATTAAATTGCAGGGGAGGGGAAGGAGAGAAAGAAAAAAGGATTTACATTCTTTTCCATTGAGGTCAGCGTTTTGCTACCTCCCTGACTGATTTGCCTGGCCTGAACAGGGAGCAGTGCCTTCCACATCAGAGCTGAGATCCTGCACGCCCCTATCTGATGACGTGACTACACTTTCCCTGTCATATAGACTGCTTGTGCCGTATTCAGCGTCACTAGAAGTCCCTGATCTGGTACTGTGATGGTGGCCTTTAGCTAATGATGTCACTGATTGGTATAGATTCATATTGTCCCTCCCTTATCCCCTACATATTTCAGTATACCTTGTCTTGGTCTTATGTCTTTGCCTTAACCTATCAGGAAGGGCTGGATCGGTGAAAGGAATAACAAACCATGGCTACAACTCCGTCTCTCCAATCAGTAACCTTTAGCCATATTGATTTTGTTGTATTTAATATGTATTTTTTTTTGGTAAACAATAAACAAACAGATAAACAGACAACCAGCGATGACGTCATCATCAGATGGAAGATAATTATGTATTTCAGTGCCAGCGTGGAATACTCCCCTCCCACTGCATTGCCAATTGCCAAATTCTCTGGACGCCTCTTCCGGACAGCTAAAAGAAGCTAAGCTTTTGCACAAAAAAAAATAACGCAGCCTTTTATAGTCCCCCCCTCAGAAGCTTCACATTTATTGGGCACAATAATAACCCTTTTTGAAGAAGGGTAGTAATTTCTCTTTATTTTGAACTCCACACATTTATTGTGCTTGTAGGGCAAAACATTTTGTTAGTAATATAGTACAAGATTGTTTTTAGCCATGGCTAGTATGGATGGATAGAGATGGAATGTGCCATAGATGAGGTACAGTTGATGTCGGAAGTTTACATACACCTTAGCCAAATACATTTAAACTCAATTTATGAAAATTCCCTGTTTTAGGTAATTTAGGATCACCACTTTAATTTGAAGAATGTGAAATGTCAGAATAATACTCGAGAGAGTAATTTATTTCAGCTTTTATTACTTTCATCACATTCCCAGTGGGTCAGAAGTTTACATACACTCAATTAGTATTTGGTAGCATTGCCTTTAAATCGTTTAACTTGTGTCAAATGTTTCGGGTAGCCTTCCACAAGCTTCCCATAATAAGTTGGGTGAATTTTGGCCCATTCCTCCTGACAGAGCTGGTGTAATGGAGTCAGGTTTGTAGGCCTCCTTGCCCGCACACGCTTTTTCAGTTCTGCCCACAAATGTTCTACAGGGTTGAGGTCAGGGCTTTGTGATGGCCACTCCAATACCTTGATTTTGTTGTCCTTAAGCCATTTTGCCACAACTTTGGAGGTATGCTTGGGGTCATTGGTCCCAAATTGGTCTTCCAAATGGACAATCTTTAACTTCCTAACTGATGTCTTGATGTTGCTTCAACCTGCCAGGGCGGCAGGGTAGCCTAGTGGTTGGAGTGTTGGACTAGCAACCGGAAGGTTGTAAGCTCAAACCCCCAAGCTGACAAGATACAAATCTGTCATTCTGCCCCTGAACAGGCAGTTAACCCACTGTTTCTAGGCCATCATTGAAAATAAGAATGTGTTCTTAACTGACTTGCCAAGTTAAATAAAAGTTTTAAAAAATAACCACAATTTTCCTCCCTAATGATGCTATCTATTTTGTGAAGCACACCAGTCCCTCCTGCAACAAAGCACCCCCACAACATGATGCTGCCACCCCCGTGCTTCACGTTTGGGATGGTGTTCTTCGGCTTGCAAGCCTCCCCCTTTTTCCTCCAAACATAACATCCTCCAAACATAATGATGGTCATTGTGGCCAAACAGTTCTATTTTTGTTTCATCAGACCAGAGGACATCTCCAAAAAGTATGATCTTTGTCCCCATGTGCAGTTGCAAACCGTAGTCTGGCTTTTTTTATGGCGGTTTTGGAGCAGTACCTTCTTCCTTGATGTCACGATTTACGCCGAGGTCGGTCCCTCTCCTTGTACGGGCGGCGTTCGGCGGTCGACGTCACCGGTCTTCTAGCCATCGCTGATCCATCTTTAATTTTCCAATTGGTTTTGTTTTTGTTTTCTCCACACCTGGTTTTCATTATCCAATTATATGTTCATGTATTTAACCCTCTGTTTCCCCCATGTTTGTTGTGCTTGATTACTTCTGTGTTCAGTTCGGTTCATGATGGCTGGTTTTTCGATGGGTGCTGTGTTCACCCGTGCCTAAATATTTACCGTTGGTTTTTGTTCAAGTGTATTTGTTTACCTTGCGCCTTTATTGTTTGAGTAAAGTACGTTGCTCACTCATTCTGCTCTCCTGCGCCTCACTTCATGCACCAGCTAAACTTACCTTCTGACACTTGCAGAGCAGCCTTTCAGGTTGTGTTGATGTAGGACTCGTTTCACTGTAGATATAGATACTTGTCAATTAGCCTATCAGAAGCTTCTAAAGCCATGACATAATTTTCTGGAATTTTCCAAGCTGTTTAAAGGCACAGTCAACTTAGTGTGTGTAAACTTCTGACCCAATGGAATTGTGATACAGTGAATTATACGTGAAATAATCTGCCTGTAAACAATTGTTGGAAAAATTACTTGTGTCATGCACAAAGTAGATGTCCTAACCGACCTTGCAAAACTATAGTTTGTTAACAAGAAATTTGTGGAGTGGTTGAAAAACGAGTTTTAATGACTCCAACCTAAGTGTATGTAAACTTCCGACTTCAACTGGAGGTATTACAGGTATCAACTTACCTGATAACAATACTAAATGCTGTGTACCCCTAAGGTTTGGGGTACAAAGTGATCGATGGTAAACATCAGATGGATGTCTCTCTACTATTCTCTCTACTATTCTCTACTATTCTCTAGCCTCTATCATGGTCTGTTTTGATTCTCTGCCCAGAATCCTCCTCTTGCTCGCTCTCCCTCTCTTCTCTCTCACTTTCTGCCTTTCTGAACCCCTCCCCTTGTCCCTCCCTCACTCCCAGTCTCTCTGAACCTTGATCCAACTATTCACACACTTTTAAACATCCTTTACCCCTTTCTATATTTCTCTCTCTTTTTTTCTCTCACTCTCAATTCAATTCAAATGGCTTTCTCGCTCTCGCTCTCTCTCTCTCTCTCTCTCCCTCTCCCTCCCCCTCCTCCTCTGCACTATAGTATTTCCTCCCCCCTCTGATTCCTCTTTTTATTATGAACTCAGTTTTTTCCCTTCGTTTTGTGCCATCACTTCCAGACCGCACCCTCTTGGTCAACATTCCATTACTCTTCCCTCTACATTACTCAATTTACCTTTCTCTCTTTTTTTCTCCTTCCCCAATCTCTATATTTTACGACTGTAATTGCGTTCTGACTGTAACGGTCTTCTGACTGTAATTGCCTTCTTGCTCATTTCTCTTAACTAATCTGCCATATTCCCCTCTTTGAGTTAATTTGAGTTATTTTATCCCAATCTTTCTTCCTCACTCTATACCATCCTCCTCTCTCACACTCATGACTACATGTATAAGCCAATAGTCAAGTCAATCATGAATCCCCTACTCCGCTCCATTTCCCAAACGCTCACCACCACCCCGATCAGAATGAGTTATAGCCTGATACATTGCAGTGGTGTGTGTGGCATGTGGTCCACAGTCCCTGTGACTCAGAGGCACACTGCAGTGGGTACCTCCTATCTCCTCCCCTACAACTCAGGCAGGCAGCCGCATGGGTTCCGGGGGAAGTCTCCCCCTTAAGAACTGATCCATGGTCAGATTTGTGATGTATATCTCACGGTCATAGTTATGTCTGAGTTAGATCTGAGGTTATAGGGACAATGAGTAACCCGAAACCAGACACACGTACAGGGCACAATCGAGACTCTTAGGGGCCCCTATATGACAAGTCCCAGTGGGCTTTGACTGTTTACAAAGACAGAGAGAGAGGCATGGGGTTAGTGTTACAAACCAGAAGATCCAAAACAATCCTCTGACGGAAAAGGGATACGTGTATGGCCACCCAATTCAAGCATTCTGTTAGGGATTGGCTGAATGCGCTTTTACATTTGATTAGCTCACACTGAAATAAAGGTTAAGCGCAGGATAGAGTCTGAGGTACAGTGCTGCTACTAGAGCAATCGTAACGTTATCACAGCAGCAGCCTAGGGGGGAAGAGGGTAGAGACTTGAAATACTGTAGCTCCAGAATCCAGAACTTTCCGGGTAAATGTGTTTTGCAGGCCCAGTGTTACGTTTCTGCAGAGTGAATCATGACCAAACTCACCCAGAGACCTCAAGGGAACAGGCAATCAGGAAGCCAAGAAAAAAAAACTACAGTCCGAGGCACAGCCCAAGACTACGTTTCCCTCACTCGCTCCCCCACTTCTGTAACTCCCTTTTTCTCCCTCTCTTTCCCATTCTTCTGTCTGGTTTTCTCTTTCTGTCTCTCTACTATTCTCTAGCCTCTATCATGGTCTATTTTGTTCCGTTTGGAATTATTTTACTGTCTCATTTTTTTGTCATTCTTTGTCTCACTTCACGTCTGTCCATCTAGTGTGTTTATTTCTGCTCTCATCATTTCCTAATCTAACTCGGTGTTTGGTCACTCTGTTATTCTCTTTTGCTCTCTCCGTCTTTATCGCTCTCTGTTCGCCTCTCTCTGCCTCCCTCCCTCTCTGCCTCCCTCCCTCTCTACCTCCCTCCATCCATCTCAGTGATCTCTTGGCAGGCGGTGTAGAGTGTAGAGCCATGGGCTGTGTGGGTAGCATGCTCTGTTTACAAGGGGAAGTCTTGAGTGCTACACCAAGGACCTCCTGCCTGCACAAACCAAAACAGGAAGTGGGTGCTTGTCATACCACATAAGGGGAGGGGCAACTATAAATATTTGTAAGAAAGGATTCATCATTTTATGAATTTCCAACATATCTTCATGCAATTATTGAGTACATGACAGTGATGAATTACTATAACGAGCACTCTTTCACATAGTTTGTTTTTGTTTCGTTTTTTTTTTGCTGAGTCATTCAATTTGGTAAAGAAGCAAAAATGGTATCTTAGAAGGGGTCTTCTGTTTTTCAACATTCAGTGAGGTAATAATGTACTCATCCGGATCACCAATATCTGACCCCACATCCCTGAACCATCCACAAATACTTTTCATTACAAATTATTTAATTTGGCAACCGTTTCGGTTGTGTCAAATACCCAAAGTGGTAGTTTCACACAATACTTAGGTGTTCTGTTTCGAACATCTGTTTTTTACAGCTGTGCCAAATACTGCTCTTGCAAATGTGTTACATTATGTACTGGGCAAAAATGTGAATTTTTATGAACACCAAATACCTATGGGGTAAGGTCTGTAATTTCTGAAAAACACTCTTAGAGCTTTGGGAGAGAAGGGGGCTTGTCCGTACATGTTACAGGCCTAATACCTTAAAATGTTGAAAACCCAGCTATCACATTTGGTTTCTTGGAAGTTGTGAGAAAGTATGATTTTGGTTTCCCATTGGTTCTGGGGAAAAAAAACATATGCTTCCTGACCTGTAAAAAATAATGTTTTTAAATAAACAGAAGTGTAAAATGTGCCTGGAAACATACATTTTTAGGTTTCAAAGAGGTTCTGAGAACACTTGACTATGGTTCCCTGAAAAATTTCCCGCAAGGTTTTATTAACATTCTGAGAAGACTTAATATAACTTCTAACTTAATTGTCCTGTTTTGAACTCCAAGCACAGATAGGACACATGGAAATTAATTTGCCTAGGCATTAATCATGCAAACACATTTATTTTTGATTGTGGCATCAGTGAGATTAGAACCAATAATCCTCTGTTCTCTATCCATGGAATTTGGATGGAGCTAGAATGCCATGTTTGCTTTTTACTCATACAAAGCTGTTCAATTCAGTCTATTCAAACAGACCCCATTTCAAAGTTAACAAGCACTCATTAAGATCAGGTGTGGCCAATTAGCTGGGAGGCCAACACACCTGAACACACTTAAAGGATACAGAGAGTTTTGTTGATGCTGAGAAGAAGAAACTATTTGAGAACATGACTTTAAAAAGAAACCTGGTGGAAACAGTATGCTGAAGAAACAAGTATACGTTGTTTCTTAACGTTCTCTGAATTATTTTAGAACATTCCCAATGTCAAAACAAGTATAGAATATTCCTAGAACGTTACCAAAATTGACCAACCATCTTTACATTATTATGAAATTGTCACACCCTGGTCAAAGTATTTTGTGTTTATCTTTATTTATTTGGTCAGGCCAGGGTGTGGCATGGGTTTTTGTATGTGGTGTGTATGTATGGGGATTGTAGCTAGTGGGGTGTTCTAGCTAAGTCTATGGCTGTCTGAAGTGGTTCTCAATCAGAGGCAGGTGTTTATCGTTGTCTCTGATTGGGAACCATATTTAGGCAGCCATATTCTTTGAGTTTGTCGTGGGTGATTGTCCTTAGTGTCCTGATGTCATTGTTCTGTGTTAGGTTACACAAGTATAGGCTGTTTCGGTTTTCGTTAAGTTTATTGTTTTGGTAGTGTTTGTGTTTAGTGTGTTCCTTCATTAAACATGGATTGCAATAGACACGCCGCATTTTGGTCCGACTCTCCTTCTCATATAGAAAACCGTTACAGAATCACCCACCACAAAAGGACCAAGCAGCGTGTCAACAGGCAGGAGCAGCGCGAGGAGATGCGCAATAAGGATTTCTGGACATGGGAGGAAATCCTCGACGGGAGAGGACCCTGGGCTAAACCAGGGGAGTGTAGCCGCACCAAGGTGCAGCAGGAGAAGGAACAGAGGCAGCAGCAGCAGGAGCAGCAGCAGCTGCAGTGGGAGAGGCTGCACCACCTGGAGAAATGGACATGGGAGGAAGAACTGGACGGTAAAGGACCCTGGGCTCAGCCTGGAGAATATTGCCGCCCCAAGGAAGAACTGGAGGCTGCGAAAGCTGAGAGGCGCAGATATGAGGAGGCAGCTCGACGTAGCGGATGGAAGCCTGAGAGGCAGCCCCAAAAATGTCTTGGGGGGGGGGCTAACAGGGAGTATGGCTACGCCAGGTAGGAGACCTGGGCAGACTCCCTGTGCTTACCGGGGGGCTAGAGAGACCGGACAGGCACCGTGTTATGCAGTGGTGCGCACGGTGTCTCCAGTGCGGGTGCATAGCCCGGTGCGGTATATTCCAGCTCCGCGTGTCGGCCGGGCTAGATTGAGCGTCGAGCCTAATGCCATGAAGCCGGCTCTACGCAGCTGGTCCCCAGTGCGTCTCCTTGGGCCGGCTTACATGGCACCAGCCTTGCGCTCGGTGTCTCCGGTTCGCCTGCATAGCCCAGTGCGGGCTATTCCACCTCGCCGCACTGGCAGGGCGACCGTGAGCATTCAACCAGGTAAGGTTGGGCAGGCTCGGTGCTCAAGAGCTCCAGTGCGCCTGCACGGTCCGGTCTACCCAGTACCACCTCCTCACCCCAGCCCTCCGGTAGCAGCTCCCCGCACCAGGCTTCCTGTGCGTGTCCTCGGCCCAGTACCACCAGTGCCAGCACCACGCATCAGGCCTACAGTGCGCCTCGCCTGTCCAGCGCTGTCGGAGCCCTCCTCCTCTCCAGCGCTGTCGGAGTCTCCCGCCTGTTTAGCGCTGTTAGAGCCTTCCTTCTCTACAGCGCTGCCGGAGTCTCCCGCCTGTTCAGAACTGCCAGTTAGCATAGAGCTGCCAGTTAGCATAGAGCTGCCAGTTAGCATAGAGCTGCCAGTCTGCAAGGAGCTGCCAGTCTGCAAGGAGCCGCCAGAGCTGCCTGTCTGCAGGATGCCGCCAGAGCTGCCAGTCTGCAAGGAGCCGCCAGAGCTGCCAGTCTGCAAGGAGCCGCCAGAGCTGCCAGTCTGCAAGGAGCCGCCAGGGCCGCCAGTCAGCATGGAGCCGCCAGGGCCGCCAGTCAGCATGGAGCAGCCAGGGCCGCCAGTCAGCATGGAGCAGCCAGGGCCGCCAGTCAGCATGGAGCAGCCAGGGCCGCCAGTCAGCATGGAGCAGCCAGTCAGCATGGAGCAGCCAGTCAGCATGGAGCAGCCAGAGCAGCCAGTCAGCATGGAGCAGCCAGAGCTGCCAGTCAGCATGGAGCAGCCAGTCAGCATGGAGCAGCCGGAGCAGCCAGTCAGCATGGAGCAGCCAGAGCTGCCAGTCAGCATGGAGCAGCCAGTCAGCATGGAGCAGCCACAGCTGCCAGTCATCATGGAGCAGCCAGTCAGCATGGAGCAGCCAGAGCTGCCAGTCGACCAGACTCTTCCAGAGCTGCCAGTCGACCAGACTCTTCCAGATCTGCCAGTCGACCAGACTCTTCCAGATCTGCCAGTCGACCAGACTCTTCCAGATCTGCCAGTCGACCAGACTCTTCCAGATCTGCCAGTCGACCAGACTCTTCCAGATCTGCCAGTCGACCAGACTCTTCCAGATCTGCCAGTCGACCAGACTCATCCAGATCTGCCAGTCGACCAGACTCTTCCAGATCTGCCAGTCGACCAGACTCTTCCAGATCTGCCAGTCGACCAGGATCTGGTAGATTCATCAACCTGCCTGAGCTTCCTCTCACTCCTGAGCTTCCTCTCACTCCTGAGCTTCCCCTCAGTCCCGAGCTGCCTCAGTCCCGAGCTGCCCCTCAGTCCCGATCTGCTCCTCAGTCCAGTGGGGTTCTGGGTGAGGACTACTAGGCCATGGTCGGCGGCGAGGGTGGACTATCCAGGGACGCGAGGAGAAGGGACTAAGACATTGATTGAGTGGGGTCCACGTCCCGCGCCGGAGCCGCCACCATGGACAGACGCCCACCCGGACCCTCCCTATTGTTTTGAGGTGCGTTCGGGAGTCCGCACCTTAGGGGGGGGGGGGTTCTGTCACACCCTGGTCAAAGTATTTTGTGTTTATCTTTATTTATTTGGTCAGGCCAGGGTGTGGCATGGGTTTTTGTATGTGGTGTGTATGTATGGGGATTGTAGCTAGTGGGGTGTTCTAGCTAAGTCTATGGCTGTCTGAAGTGGTTCTCAATCAGAGGCAGGTGTTTATCGTTGTCTCTGATTGGGAACCATATTTAGGCAGCCATATTCTTTGAGTTTGTCGTGGGTGATTGTCCTTAGTGTCCTGATGTCATTGTTCTGTGTTAGGTTACACAAGTATAGGCTGTTTCGGTTTTCGTTAAGTTTATTGTTTTGGTAGTGTTTGTGTTTAGTGTGTTCCTTCATTAAACATGGATTGCAATAGACACGCCGCATTTTGGTCCGACTCTCCTTCTCATATAGAAAACCGTTACAGAAATGTTCTGTTAAAGTAATGAAATACCAACAAAATAAAAAAAAAATTGTTGAGTTATTTCAATATGCTGAGAATGTTCCAAAGCCAACCCAGCTAGCATATAACGTTCTGTTCTGGGAATGGTGCAAGATAGTTGTTTGAATGTGGAACATTCTCAGCACATTTAAGGAACTTGGCACAGGAACTTGATTACAATTAATAAAATAAAAATGTTTAAGAAATGTTCTCCAAACAGTTTGACATGGGGAATGTTCTCAAATGGTTCAAAGAACGTTAACAAAGAACACTCTACTGTTGGAATTTCAATACGTCAGCATAAGGTTTCCTCACGGTTCTATTTAAATTAACATTGTGAAATTGTTCTGAGAACGTTAAGAAACAACGTTCTTCAGCATAATGTTTCCTACAGGTCATATCATATTCTCAGAACATTAAGAAAACATTAGTAACGTTCAAAGAACATTCTAAGAATGTTATTGGAAAACATATACATTCCGTTCTCACCGTCAACAAAGCTCTCTCTAGCCTCTATCTTGTTAAGTGTGTTCAGGTATGTTGGCCACGCCCACTAATTGGCCACACCTAATCTTGTTTCCTTTGACATGAGGTGTGTTTTAATAGACTAAAATAAACAGGTTTGTATGAGTTAAAAAAAAAAAAGATGACATGTTAGCTCCATCCTGTTGGTGCAGTGAAATAATTCCATGGATAAATGATAGAAGATCATAGGTTTGAATCTCACGGACACCATGCCTAAGAAAATGAATTTCCACGTGTCCTATCTGTGCTTGGATTTCAAACAGTTAACGCAAACAAAGCTAGCAGTGATATTTAAAGCCTTATTGAAACATTCAGTGAAAGTTTTATGGATGTTATTAAAAATCAAAATAATCTATAATTCTAGTTTTCAGAATGAAAATAAAACCTCATAGGAAAACTTCATAAAACCTTCTCAGAACCTCCCTGCAACCTAAAAATGAATGTTTAAAAAAAACCTTCAGGTTTACCAGTCAGGAAACGTATGGCTTTGTTCCCAGAACCAATGGGAAACCAAAAACGTACATCCCCACAACTTCCAAGGAACCAAATGTGCTTCTTGGGAAGCAACTATCGTGCACCATTCCCAGAAAGTTGTGGGAAGGTTGTATACAAAATAATCATAGGACAACCACACTCTTACCAAGCTCTAAGAAACATATGGTTTTCAGAACGTTATGTGCTAGCTGGGAACTTCATATTTCCTTCCAGGAGGGGCTTGATTTACTAGCATGCTTACATCAGCGTCACCCCCTGACAGCCAACCCCCACCATATCAAGCAATCATCAGTTATCCTGGGGTGGATTCAGTTAGGGGAAGTGTTCAGAATGAATGAATGACATTTTATTTTCATGTCAAATCGCCAGTTGGCAACCCATCCCTTATGGGATTAATTGACACAAAGATTACAATAATTCCCTGTGATAATTCAGTGATAATACTTATTCTGCTGTTCTCTGCAGTGCGCAGAGAAGATTCATGTGGGAGACAGGTCCATACACAATCTAGATACACATGTGCCATTTGCCACAGAAGCTAAATATTTGTATAATTTAATTATAGGTCACCCTTTTTCTTTTATTCTAGGCTAAATATTCAGCAAACAGAAATACGCAACGTACAATTTTTTCTCTCTCCAGTTTCTCCTCATCGCTCAGCCACATAATTCCAGAGTTATCTGGTCGTCTTTCTGGAATATGAGCAAGCGTATATCGTGGTAAAAAGGGCAATAGAGGATAAAAGGAGTTTCATTCTCTATTTCCTTGAGGTCACAATAGTTACATAATCTTTCCTCTTCCACTTCACCACAAGAGCTCGGCCAGGACAGATGTTCTGTATAGAAAGATAATATGTGCATCACTAAAAAGACCCAAATATTTATTAAGTGCTAGTAAACTCAAGAATTTCTTCACCAAAACAAAATGGGAATAAAAACACTTCTCTTAGCACCTGGGTTTCTAAAATGCATTATCTGTGTTTTTGTCTGGTTGATCACAGAGTTTCCATCTTTTGAACCAATTGACTGCACATAATACAATTTTCTGCAGGTCTTGTTCAGTTTCTGCCTAGCAAAATAATATCATCAGCATATACCGTAAAATGATACTTAGCATTTCATATCTTACTCCAATATTTGACTGTTTCATTTCTTTTGCCAAATCATCCATAAACATAGCAAACAAAGTTGGTGATAAGGCATCTCCTTGTTTTACCCCCGAGGGTGTGGCAAACCAGTCTGTACGATATTCATTAACATGCACACAAGCAATTGGTACTTTGTATAGAGACTGGATTGCACGATAACATTTCCCACCAATCCCTGATTTGAGCAAACTGTAGGCTAAAAGATCCCTATATACAACATTAAAAGCTTTCTGGAAATCAATAAAACATGGAAAAGTAGGCTAATTTTCATGTCATCTATTTCTGACTATTATACAGTCTGAGATGATATGATCTATTCCGGCTCTGGATTTGCAGATAGAAATGTAAGGAACAGATTGAGTTGTTGGTGAAAGTAGCCCTTACATTTATTGGCAGTTTTCCATTTCACCTCTTACTGATGACAGTTAACATTGGAGCTGGATAAGCTGATCCTAGATCTGTGCAACTGCCTAGTGTCAACTTCTCCCTAGAGCCTTGACTTTCACATTGCCCGGGCTCTGCTTGTTCTCTGTGGCAAGATGGTGACCACAGTGCGGCAAGGCCTTGTGATCTAGCTGATGTCGCCAAATTAAAGGGCCATGGCGGCCCTTAAAAGTACGGAGGACATAAAATCGTCACTACAATCCTCACACAAAAACAAAGACATCTCGCTGGAAGAGGGGAGTAGAAATTGAGAGTGAGAGAGAGAACGTGTCTTACACTCAACAGGATGACTGGTTGTGATCAGTTTTGGGGTGGACATAACAGCTTAGATTGACCTCAATAAGGAAGTAACAAAGCAGGGTCAATAAGTTAGCAAGCTTACTATAATGTATATTTGGAAATAAGTCTGAGTTTAAGGTTGAGAAGGAGAGCTAGAGGAGAGTTTAAGCTTGAGGGGTGTGCAGGAAATGTACATAACAAATCGCAAGTGAACCAGGAAATATAGAGTTATTTTACAGTACTTTTTAAAGTTTGCAGGATAATTGATTCATTTTGCCTTTTGTAATAACACTGTACTCCTCATTATCCTCATCGGTGTCCTCCCCTTTTCAACATTGACATCAAGCCACTCCCAACACAAATACAGGCTCAAACACACAGTTAGTCATGTTGGCAGTCCCCACAATGGCCACATCATGGCCCACCATCTCTAACTCTCTTTCTTCCTATCGCCACTGTTAAGCCAGCAGACCTCAGGGTCCAAGACGCTAGTGCTCAGTCTTTGACCCTAGGAAAGACTGATTCATATTTCACTCTGCTTCTACACACACACACACACACACACACACACACACACAAATATCTGCTCTCTGGATCCAGATGCTCCTGTGAGCAGAGGGGGAAAAAAAACATCTGCCACAGTGCAGGGGCGTCCCCATGCCTGATCGAAATGCCTGCCTCTGTTTTTCCAACGGTCCCAGAGGAGCCAACCTGTTACTCTATCGTCCTCCATCTACATTTCCACCTGAAGTCAATTGCCAGACAAAACGTTCCCTTCTCTCCCCCAGGGCATAGCAATTGCAGTGGTAGTAGCTAGCTGAATAAGAGTTGAACATCCATGTAGAGCAGGGATGACAGTGTAGGCAGTCAAAAACAAATGGAAGGGATTGTTAGTATCAAGGTTGTGGTTTAAAATGCTTGGGTGTAATGATGACAGTTAAATTGTACACAACGGCCATGTCCGAAATCCGATTAGCCTACTACTAAGAATGTGCTTTTGAGTAAGAACTAATGTAGTAAGCAACAACTATCAGCATACTAAGCTCATCCTACTGAGAATGTGTCATCTAATTGCCATTCATTCATTCTGGTACAGCGTGTCCCCTCAGGTGATAATCAGCTGATGTCTGACACGTAGGTCTCGAAGGACTGTTCTCTTCCTCAATAGTGTGCAGCAAATTCTACTAGATGGAAAGTCGAAATGAGTATGACATTCTGGCATGTAGCCCTTTAGACTTGTACCAGTATACGGGTTGGAAATGGCAGATTTGGGCACTAATAAGCGCCTAAATTGGAACGCAGTGGCTGTTCAGTCGTATCATGCTGTAAATGACAGCCATTTTGAATTTGAGCACCGCAACTCGACAAGAAGTTGCCCACAGCCCTCGTGACTATTGGGCAACTTTAGCAACAGAAAAACATTGTCTGAGTGAAGAAAATGCTGTAAATAAAGAGGACTTGGTGTATTTTGAAAGATGAGATGTTGAGGATTATAATACATTTGATGTCATACAGGCAAGACGGAAAAATGTGCGCTTCACATTTCCCCATCATAAAACGTGTGTCATGTAGAGTCAACGTTTTGGGTCAGTATGTTTGACGTGCAGTTACAATATGACATGGGTTGTTCTGAACAGAATGAGCCTGTGTTCTTCTGTTGTGGAGAAAATTCCCCGCGGAACATGCACCTGAATGCACTCATGGCTCCTCTCTACACTCTCCTTTCTATGTGCACCAGAATTAGGACCTGTTTCTCTCAGTTGCCTTGTGAAAGCCTAACGCTGTAAGATCTGATTTTTATAACTTAGCAAGTTATTTTGGAAATAGAACAAGCTTTCAAATTATGCCCACTTGACCCACATTGCGGTTATAATGGGACGTTTTTGGATTGCGTAAATAACAACAGTAATTGTGTGATGGCGGGGATGCAGGGTTGTGTTCCAAACAAAACCACGACAAGTGTGCTTGCTCAAGTTCCTCAACGGCACAGCTAGGAGAGCTCAACAAAGCGCCATTTTTGTGTCCTATGTTGCACCTACCCCACGTTTTCCAGGAATATTCTTGTCGTGCTACCGAATGTATCCAAAGTATTTATTGATTTCGTTATCAACAAATGCGGCACAAAGTACAGCAAATGTAAAATCACAAAATCAACAGTGTAATGTTTTGGATTCAGTCTTGTGTCAGGTGAACTGTTGTGTCATCCATCGCCTTTGGTCTAAGAACTTGACCATAATCACCAAACGGTTCCCTTTCAATTGCTATCATGCTTATGCATTTCATATTTCTTCTGTAAGAAATATTTAAGTTTAGCGCTTTCCATGTACTGTAGGCCAATTCCCACAAGTCTAAAGGTTGAATTAAAGCATAAAATTTCACATACAAAAAAAAAAAAATTCTGCATACCCCAAATCCCTGTGGTTTAGAACGGAAGTAAGGGCATTCAGACACTCACAATATTTATTTAGAATGATTTGAGCTTCAGGTTTAAGTTAATACAAATTTGGGATTGGGACAATGTGACGTTATGGCCAAATACACCGAGTTCTCTTTCCATGATGTAAACTGACCAGGTGAATCCAGGTGAAAACTATGATCCTTTATTGATGTCAGTTGTTAAATCGAATTCAATCAGTGTAGATGAAGGGGGCGGAGATGGGTTAAATAATGATTTTTAAGCCTTGAGACAATTGAGACATGGATTGTGTATATGTGCCATTCAGAGGTTGAATGGGCAAGACAAAATATTGAATTGCGCACCTACTACCATACTGGTTTGAGTGTGTCAAGAGCTGAAATGCTGCTGAGTTTTTCACGCTCAATAGTTTTTCACCACCCAAAGGACATCCAGCCAACTTGACACAACTGTAGGAAGCATTGGAGTCAACATGGGCCAGCGTCCCTGTGGAACGCTTTCGACACCTTGTAGAGTCCATGCAATGATGGGTCAAGTCTGTTCTGAGTGCAAAAGCGGGTGCAACTCAATATTTGGAAGGTGTTCCTAATGTTTTGGACACTCAGTCTGTGTTGTATATTGTCCCTCTTAGAATTGTTTACTTTTAGAGCAACAGTATTCACTCCTAACCAAGTGTCTTAAGTCAAGGTGGAAATAGGGAATGAATGAAAGAAAAGAAAAGAAAGAGGACAATAAAAGAAAGGAAGAAAAGTGTAGCCTCCACTCCCTTCCAAAGGAGGAATCATTTTCCAGGCTCAAGTGACAGATGCTTCTAGAAGCTGGAATGTGTCCAGAGCCCTAAGCTATGTCCCAATTAGCACACTATTCCCCATGTGGCACACTACTTTTGAGCTGGTCCCATCGGGCTCTGGTCAAAAGTAGTGCTCAACAGTATGTAGGGAATAGGGTGCTATTTAGGACGTAGTCCTACAGTACGCCAGAACAGCGTGGTCCTGGTCCAGGCCTGGGATTAGTGAGCTAGCTCCCATCTCTCATTCCTGGGCTGAAGCACCAGTGCCAGCACTCTGTGGAAAATTGGCCTCTAAGAGATGAAAAGTTGGATACAGATTTTAGGGCACTATTGAAAGATATTTCATTCAAAGCTGACTGTTTTCTCGATTTGTGATATTTAGTCCAATTTGTCCCTGATTCTGAAATTGATTAAGGCTTTGAACTCAATTTGCAATGTGCAAAGGCACACTGACTGTTTGTATCAAATGGTAATTTCAAATGCTGTGAACAGTACACATGGATTGTACGGCTAAATTGATATACAGCTTTGTATATTTTCATACATTTGACATTGAAAGCAGTTTGACATAATGAAAGCAGTTTTTTAAACTGAAATATGTTACCTTCATACATCACAGCCCAAATGAATGGTAAATAAGACAATAAACAGCTAACTCCCATAGGCAGCTGTTGACACATCTTCCGCCCTGCCACTCTGAGGGGGGTGAAAGGTCATCTGCATACAGTGGTATATCTTTGTTTGTCATCACCTTTTTATGGCACATGCTTGGCTTAACTGTTGGCTTGCTCCCCAAGCAGAATGGCATTTATTATGGACACACACCTGGACGAGGCCCTAGCTGGTTATTATATATCACCGTGGGCCTGTTCGTCTGCACATAGGAAGCGACGTGAGTTTTACAGGTTGATCCTATTACTCCTGTTAAACGTGGTGATTCTAATGGCTCATCTACGTGGCTCATCTACGTGGTCGACTTCAGAGGGGTAAATTAGTTCATGGTCAGGACTACGGTGCAAGGCATGTTACGTAATGTAGCCCCAAGCTGTAGGCAGATGACTGATGGCATTTATTATATACCCTTATGTCAAATGTATTATTAGGTGAAAGTCAGCCTTATTATCAAGTGTGGACTGTTGGCGTGATCTGCTGTTGGGAAACTCACCAAAGCACCAATCAACCACAGCACAGCAATATCAATTGACTGGACAATTGGTCTTTGAGCTGTATGGAAGAATGGACACTCAATTCTAAGTATAGGGAAGACGAGCTACTATCAACTGTTTAGTGTTGTAGTGTGCATCTCGACTTGTTTAATTACTGTATCATAGACAAGCTATTTTGACCTGAAAAAGAATGTGAAAGTTCAACATTCCACCAAAATGCAGCTTTGATTTATCCTGCTTTGCCCTTACCGACCGGAGGCCAACAGGATCCTGCTTCCCTGCCTACATGCGAATAGGGCTTGAGTTGAAAATCACACAATGTAATTGTTGCCTCCACGTTTCAGCCTCAGACCAGGGAAGCCAGCCCAATAAACCTCTCAAAATATATCCCAAATTAGAGGTTGTTGCCCGTGAGATCGGCTGGACGTTTCTGCCTCACACAGATTGCAGCGTCGGAGAGCGCCGAGGCTTCTGACCACTGCCCCCCCCCCCTCTTCCTTTCCATCCCTTCCTCCGCTCGGATCACACTGGTGTCGAGAGAGAGAGAGAGAGGGAAGATGAAAGGACGGATGAAATATGAGGAGTGAGGCAAAAAGAGAAGGCGGGGAAGCGTATGTTTTAATGGTTGAGAAAAACAGAGCTAAAGAATGTACAATTATCGGCTGAAAGGGAAAATAAGTCAAACGTTTTGCTAGTTTCAGATGTAAGTCATGCTTATGAAAATGTTGTTGTTTTTATGTCGGGAGTTTGAATTAGAGACTGAGAGTAAGTTGGAATATGACAGATGGAAAATAGAAGAGCGGGAGTGAGAAAATAAGTGAGTCCGACTATCTGGTCACCTGTTTCTGAAAGGGAGAACAGGTGCTTCGATATGGAGGAGTTTTCTCCTCGAGCTTAGCAGACGGACCCAACACACACCACATACACACACACATTTCTACAGTCACTTGACTATGACCAATTTCCTGACACAATGACCCAGAAATGGAGTTACATCATAAAGCAAACACATGCGCCGACATACTTTTTCAAAATGCATGAAGAGCTTTTATTTAATTGGTTTGAATCAACGAAACTTGCATGGGCCTGCAGTGGACTACATCGCAGGAGCCTTATGGGCCTCAACGGTCTTGTTTGTGAGAAGAAACAATGTAAACGTAACCATTTCAAATATTTCACTGAGTTACAGTTCATATAAGGAAATGATTCAATTGAAATAAATTAATTTGTCCCTAGTCTATGGATTTCACATGACTGGGAATACAGATATGCATCTGTTGGTCACATATACCGTAAAAATAAAGGTAGGGGCGTGGATCAGAAAACCAGTCGGTATCTGGTGTGACCACCATTTACCTCATGCAGCGCGACACGTCTCCTTCGCATAGAGTTGATCAGGCTGTTGATTGCGGCCTGTGGAATGTTGTCCCAATCCTCTTCAGTAGCTGTGCAAAGTTGCAGGATATTGGCAGAAACTGGAACATGCTGCCGTACACGTTGATCCAGAGCATCCCAAACATGCTCATTGGGTGACATGTCTGGTGAGTATGCAGTCAATGAAATAACTGGGACATTTTCAGCTTCCAGGAATTGTGTACAGATCCTTGCAACATGGGGCCGTGCATTATCATGCCGAAACGTGAGGTGATGGCAGTGAATGAATGACACAACAATGGGCCTCAGGATCTCGCCACGGTATCTCTGTGCATTCAAATTGCCATCAATATAATGCAATTGTGTTTGTTGTCCGTAGCTCATGCCTGCCCGTACCATAACCCCACCACCCTCATGGGGCACTCTGTTCACAACATTGACATCAGCAAACTGCTCACCCACCCGACGTCACACACATGGTCTGCGGTTGTGAGGCCTGGTGGACGTATTGCCAATGTCACGTTCTGACCATCGTTCGTGTGTGTTTTCCTTGTTTTAGTGTTGGTCAGGACGTGAGCTGGGTGGGCATTCTATGTTGTGTGTCTGGTTTGTCTATTTCTATGTTTGGCCTGATATGGTTCTCAATCAGAGGCAGGTGTTAGTCATTGTCTCTGATTGGGAACCATATTTAGGTAGCCTGGGATTCACTGTGTGTTTGTGGGTGATTGTTCCTGTCTCTGTGTTTGCACCAGATAGGACTGTTTTAGGTTTTCACTTTTCTTGTTTTGTAGTTTATTTAATGTATAGTATCTTTATTAATTAAAGAACATGAATAACCACCACGCTGCATTTTGGTCCGACTCTACTTCACCGAAAGAAAACCGTTAGAGCCAAGTTCTCTAAAACAACATTGGAGGTGGCTTATGGTAGAGAAATAAACATTACATTATCTGGCAACTTCTCTGGTGGACATTGCTGCCATCAGCATGCCAATTGTACGCTCCCTCAACTTGAGACATCTGTGGCATTGTGTTGTGCGACTAAACTGCACATTTTAGAGTGGCCTTTTATTGTCCCCGGCACAAGGTGCACCTGTGTGATGATCATGCTGTTTAATAATCTTCTTGATAAGCCACACCTGTCAGGTGGATGGATTATCTTGACAAACGAGAAATTCTCACTAACAGGGATGTGAAGATATTTGTGCACAACATTTTAGAGAAATACGCTTTTTGTGCATATGGAACATTTCTGGGATCTTTTATTTCAGCTCATGTTGCGTTTATATTTTTGTATTTATTTTTTATATTTTTGTGCAGAGTACAATAGATCACCTAACAGGTATGTGAAACGTTCCAAACATCATGATGCGTCTCTAACAGGTGTGTGACGTCATCAAACACTCCAGCCTTTTTCACATGGAAGTATATTAAGACTGGAGGAGAAAGGGTTTGTTCACCTTTCATCACCTGTTAACCACTGGTTCAATTGTAAGGCCACCAACCCTAAGACTACTGCCAGCTGGTTACAAAGAAATGTTGGCTTTTATATGTTCTGGTTTAAGTAACTAGCTAAATCTCTTCAGCCTGTTAGATGGTCAATGTGTTATGTCTGTCATCAGTACACAGGCTCTTCAAGACTGAATGGATCTATAAAAGGGTGAGTATCACGAAATACAATTACGAACATTTGCAATCCACATCGCTCTTTTCTTTCTCTCGGCGGTGAAATCTCTTTCACATTCCGCTCTTCCTTTGGTGGAGTGGAAGTGTCCTGGGCCCATTACTGCCGAGACCAACTCTCTGGGGAGCGATTAAAAACCGGATGACAAAAGCAGACGGGCTGCTTTTCCAGAGGCCACGGTGACATAAAGCAAAAGGACAGAGCCCACAGCAGAGGCTGCTCACAGGCAAGCAGCTGAGACCCGTCAAATCACAGCCAGAGTGAAGCTCTAGACTCTGTGCACACATACAGTAGCCAGTAGTCCTGGCATTTCAACCGCACCAGATAGTCTTGTAAAACGATTAAGACTGCTGAATCTATAACGGAGGTGGGGAGGTAGGGAATTTCACCTATCCAACCCAAGTCCAGAACTTAAAATATGAGCAACCTGCATTCATTTTCTAAGATTCCAGAATCCTCCTATTTAGGAAAAGCGAGACATGAGGACAAAATGCTAGGAATGTACGTTTTTTTTTCCTTACTAGGAAAAAGTCCAACTAAGTCGGGCTTTAGATGGACCTTTCAGAAGTTAAAGTGACATTCTGGTATCGCAGTAAAACACTTCAGTTCATAGTGCAACATAGACAACAGCTTAGTATGCTGCTAACGTTGGATATCCATTTATTTACTGCTTTCGCTACACAAAAACAAGACCTTTTCTCAAAGGCCAGACCTTTTGTGGCTGATGGTTCAATTCTCAATTCAAGTGTGATGATTGCCATAATTGCTATTTAACCAATGCAACCAATTTAACCAATTTAACCAATGCAACAGATTAAGAAGTGGCAGTTTGGTAGTTACGCCGTTTCAGTGATATTCCTTTTGGAGGAAGCCGTGGTTGCTTTGGGTGGGCCGTGAACCTCGGTCACCTCCCCTTCTCTTCCCACCGACCCTGTTTAATGGCCAGCATTCCTCTTGAACTTAAACAGGAAGAGACTCGATAAGAGAGCATTACGCTGGATGCGTCTCTAAAGAGAAGGAGCCCAGACCTAGCTCGGTGTATTGTTAAACCTTTGGTACTGTGTGGTGGAGTGGTTAGCGAGCTGGACCCCCATATAGAACAAATTGCGCCCCAAATAGCACCCTCTATTTGGGGTCAAAAGTAGTGTACTTTATAGAGAATAGGGTGCAATTTGGGACTCGCACCATGTCTGATAATACACCTGGGTAACGACAACTGTCCTGACTGGTTCTGCCGGTTCAGAGTCAATAGGGATAAGAATACTACGACAGCAGATGCAGTATGTGGCAGTTTACTGGTGTACTATTCAGAATCCCCACAAGATTCTGTAATTTAACTATCCCGATCCATGATTGACATTTTTACCAACTGTACCTGTCTGTTGTGTTTTTATTGGAGGTATCCAGTAATCTGCAGAGAAAATACATCTGGGCCGTCCGTGCATGTTTTTCCTCTGTCAACACAGCGTTAATACCCAACCCTTGGATCACAGGAGGTTGGTGGCACCTTAAAATGCGGAGGACGGGCTCCATGGTAATGGCTGGAGCGGAATAAGTGGAAAGGTATCAACAATATCAAACACGTGGCTTCCATCCTCCCCTCAGCAACCTCCACTGCCTTGGATAGATGGGACCCATAAGTACAAGTTGCTTACTGTAACTCAGTAGCGGGTTCCAGAACCTGATGTTGCCGACGGCAACAGTTTTACACTACGGAGGATCAAGGAGGGGCATGCTGGGTGTCCTGGTGCGTTTACGGTGTCCCCAGGTCTCACAGACCCTTTCATGGGCAGCCAGGAACCAGCTGGGGGCCACAGTAAATGGGTGAGTGGACTAGAACCCCCCCCCCCTACCCAGGGGAAAATATGAGGCTGAGCTCGGAAAAAAGAATAAAACCACGTAGCATGGTTGGTGGGGGAAACAAAAAACAGAGAGGTGAGGTGGGTAATATAACGAAAGTAAACGCATCCACCTTAGAGATAAAGTGATACTCAATGTGATCTATTGTACTTCATCAGAGTTCAATCACTTCTATAAGAGAGAATGATCTCCACCAACGGCCTTATTTAGTAAATAATGGTCCATCTGTGAGACTCAGAAATGTTTTATTCTTTGTTGATGCAGAGGTATCACTTTGTAATTTTCAGGTTGCTCTAATCAGCACTTTCTCAGGGTCTGCTGACGACAAGCAGATGTGTTGCTATACTATGAACAGGTACACATTATAAAAAATATAATCACAAAACTCCCAGTTGGGGGAGTGCTTGACACTTCTACCACAACAGAACCTGAAGAAGTAGAAGCCAGTTAGGACCAAGTATGTGTGACATCATCAGCTCAGGAACCACAAACTGCTGACCATCTAACACCATGCAATTGCAAAGCACTTTCAAAGTCAGAGTTGAACGCGTTAATTATTCTTTCTCCTCCCCTGCTCCCTCCCGCCATCTTCCGTAAAATGATAGAAAGTTATATCTCTGCTCCTGTTCTTATCAGCTCCTGTTCTTCCATCCCTCTGGCCAGCTGGCAGGAAGTGGGAAGACCCCCAGCAGGGGCCACTTTCAAGGGCCCTCCTCAAACAGAACAGGAGGCTTCATTACCTGGGCCTTACTAACCGGCCCTTTATGGCCCTGCATTGCCCAAGCTAGGAGCCCGGCCCCCGGGCTTTTAGCAGGTAAGCTGAGACATCAAAGGTGGCCAGATCCCCCTAGTTCACCTCCTCCAGCGTCTCCCCCCCCCCCCCCCCCCAACATGCTAAGCACTAATAGATAACAGAGGGCAGGTAAAGTAGAGAGACAGTGGCCAACGAGATTACTTTCCACAGCCTATGGAAACATGGAGCTTTAAGAGCCCCCAAATGAGCACAAAACCCCGGTCCCCAGCTAGGTGGAAACACCTAGGGGGACCCCTTTAAAAACAACCAATAAAGGGAGGAGAAAAAACCCTCTAAGCACTTTTTCATGGTGTTGACGTGGAAGACTTAAGGCCCTGTTTATCCACTCCAATTTGCATACCGCCCATAGATGATGCAATCTCTATTGCACTCCACACTGTCCTTTCCCACTTGGACAAAAGGAACACCTATGTGATAATGTTATCAACACCATAGTACCCTCAAAGCTCATCAATAAGCTAAGGACCCTGGGACTAAAGATCTGCCTCTGCCACTGGATCCTGGACTTCCTGACGGGCCGCCCACAGGTGGTAAGGGTAGGCAACAACACATCCGCCATGCTGATCCTCAACACATGGGCCCCTCAGGGGTGCGTGCTCAGTCCCCTCCTGTACTCCCTGTTCACTCATGACTGCATGGCCAGGCACGACTCCAACATCACTATTAAGTTTGCCGATGACACAACAGTGGTAGGCCTGATCACCGACAACGACGAGACAACCTACAGGGAGGAGGTGAGGGCACTCTGAATGTGGTGTCAGGAAAACAACCTTTCACTCAACGTCAACAAAACAAAGGAGATGATCGTGGACTTCAGGAAACAGCAGAGGGAGCACCCCCCTATCCACATTGAAGGGACAGCAGTGGAGAAGGTGAAAGTTTTAAGTTTCCCAGGGCATACACATCACAGATAAACTGAAATGGTCCAACCACACAGACAGTGTGGTCAAGAAGGCGCAACTGTGCCTCTCAGGAGGATGAAGAAATGTGGCTTGTCACCCCAAACCCTGACAAACTTTTACAGGTGCACAATCGAGAGCATCCTGTTGGGCTGTATCACAGCCGGGTACGGCAACTGCACCACCCTCAACCGCAAGGTTCTCCAGAGGGTGGTGCGGTCTGTGCAACGCACCACCGGGGGCAATCTACCTGAGGCTGAAAAACAGCTTCTATCTCAAGGCCATCAGACTGTTAAACAGCCATCACTAACTCAGAGAGGCTGCTGCCCACATTGAGACCCAATCACTGGACACTTCAATGAATGCATCACTAGTCACTTTAAATATTATCTCTCTAAATAATGCCACTTTAATAATGTCTACATATCTTACATTACTCATATCACATGTATATACTGTATTGAGACCTAATCACTGGACACTTTAAAAATACCACTTTAATAATGTTTACATATCTTGCATTACTCATCTCATATGTATATACTGTATTTTACACCATCTACTGCACCTTGCCTATGCCGCTCGGCCCTCATTCATCCATATACCTGTATGTACATATTCTCATTCACCCCTTGTATATTTGTGTGTATTAGGTACTTGTTGGGGAATTGTTAGATTACTTGTTAGAAACTGTCGGAACTAGAGGCACAAGCATTTCACTACACTCGCATGAACATTTGCTAACCATGTGTATGTGAACCAATAACATTTGACTTGATTTGATTTTGAAAACAATGCCTGCCTTGGCCGTTTTCTATTTGCTTTGAATGTGCGACGTCATGGTGTAAGAAATCTTTTAAAGCCTCAAGACAAGTCATTTTTGGCTAGCCACAGCAGTTAACTAGCTAGCTATGCAGCTGTTTTGCTTCCTAGCAGATAATTGTGAACCATTAACGAGCTAGTTAGCTACTGCATTGTTCTTGCCAAACTGTCAACAGAGCAGTTAGCAAGTAACAAGATATGCCAAATAACAGTCAAAAAAAACACTTGAGGGCAAATAAATCAGATTTCACCTTTCAGACACAAGTTGTATGGCCAGGAATCAGATTTGTATCTGATTTCAAACCACCTACGAAGGTGGTTTGAAATGTGGCTTGAAATATCCAATTCCATGTGTTTTTTTTGCCTGTTTAGACTGCCGTAAAAATAATAATTTATACAGAGCATTTCTGTAGGCTGTGTTCAGAAGCATGCCCCTTGGGGCTAATCGGTGTAATAGTATGTATCCCCAGAGCCCCTTGGCAAGAAGTGGGCGGAGGGGCGGGATTCTCAATCGATGCAGGTGCTGTCCAATAGGCTCCCCGAGCGTCTTGATACATTGTACGTCTCTAATGAGATCCACAGAAGAGCCACAGAAGCGGTAACACACACACACACACACACACACACACACACACACACACACACACACACACACACACACACACACCCCCACACGCTACACACACATCACAACTGCTGCTACCAGATTCTTATTTACTATTGCTAATACTGCACGAGAGCAAACACTCACAGACATGCACACAGTCCTTATAAGATTTGACCTAGCATCATACACTCTTAGAAAAAAAGTGCTATGTAGAACCTAAAAGGGTTCTTCGGCTGTCCCCATAGGAGAACCCTTTCTGCCTCCAGGTAGAACCCTTTTGGGTTTCATGTCCTTTCCATAGAGGGTTCTACCTGGAAACATAAAGAGTTCAACCTGGAAACAAAAAAGGTTCTCTTATGGGGTCACCCGAAGAACCCTTTTTTTCTAAGAGTGTAGGCCCATCTCAGAGTACACTCTCATGGTACTCAGAACTGAGGTGGGGTTAGACTTAGGGGAAATGCCATATCACAGTCACGTAGAGAGGACAAGAACTTAGATTGTGTCTGCAGAGTGGAGGGAGACTCTCTGACAGTTATGGCCTATTTTCCACTTTTCTCTCTCTTTTCTCCTTACGCCCTTTCTACCCTCCTCCTCTCTCTCTCTCTTTCTTTCTCTCTCTTCCCCACCCTCCTTTTTTACCCCCTTCTCTCCCTATTACACCCCCCCCCCCTTTCCCTCTATCATTAAACCCTTCCGTTTCAACCTTGTTTGTTTGTTTGGGTCAATTACTGTTAACATTTTTTCGCAGGGAAACTCCTTCCGGGAGAAAAGCAGACATCTTCATATGCCTGCGTCACTAACCCTAACCTCAGCCTGATGAATCAAATGAATACCTCCTCAAACTGTGCACCACTGCCTCTGTTTTCTGAGTTCTTCCTAGTACCCTCCCACTTTTAGTTAGCCTAAGACTTGACACACCTCACAGGTAGAACCACTTGCGTCATCCTCCTCGGATAGTTTGTGGAACATCTAAGGATGCGCAGTGTCCATGAGGGGAGTATTCAAAGGAAGTGTTTAGCAACAACAACAAAAAAAGTCCTGAGTAAAGATGGCGGTGGTGGTCGCTGCACAGACCCAACCCATGTCCCTCTGGTGGCTGCCGAAGGAAGTCAGCAACACCCCCAAAGCAGCCAGGCAATCAAGTCAGACTGAGGGAAGAAAAGAGAGGCATAGAGGAAGGGGGGAAGATAAAGGGGGAGTGGAAAAGGAAAGCATCCAGATGTGAGGGTCGCCGCTCCATAACAAACAAGCTAATGGCTCCAGCTGCAGGTCACGTGACGTGAGGCGATGGGGCTGGGGGGGGGGGGGGGGGATGACTCACAACACAGAATTGTTTATTTTACTGCAGTGGAAGAAAATGGCCGCCGTCGTCCTCCACCTCACTGGGTTATTTGTCTCAGCTTTGTTTAAACGGCTCATCTGCGTATCTGGACCCACTCAGGTCACGTGGCGCCTCAGTGGAAAACTTGGAGTCATGATGAGGGCGGGGTTTTGGGCTTGGTGAAAAGGGGGGTGGAGCTGAAGACAGACATACTCTTATCTGATTGGCTCGTTGAGGATGACCATACGAGTCGTTTCGTTGGTCAGACAGTTTTTTTCTCTCTTTTTCACTGTGTGATCTCTCTCTCTCTCTCTCTCTCTCTCTCTCTGTGTCTATATCCAAGTTAGAAAGGCCTGGAAATGCAAGAACCTCCTTCTGTACTGCGTCTGCCATTGTCCAGTCTGCGTCTGAAGGAACGCATCTGACACATGTAGGCCTTCCATTTTCACCAGGGCATGACAGGATATCTCATTCCACTTGACAACATGGACCTGATCCTTCAATGTCAAGCTTGTGCTTCTTGATAAGAACAGTCATTGTTGTCAGTGGAATGGAAGCATATTAAACAGTACCAACGCACACACACTGTAAAATCAAAGACTGTTTGGGGGAATGTTGTCTGTTATCAGGGAGATCGTTCAAGATTGACTAAGAACTTTGGACGACTATCGAAAACCGTCCGCCTGGGACAACAGTATGTGCTATTACCATAAAGGCGGATGGGCGTAATCCCATAGACTTAGATAGACATCGCATCATTGTATCTATCCCTTCATGGCTTCTATGAGAGCACTTGCAGCACCATTGAGGCCATCTCCATTTTGAAGTAGTCCGTTTTATTCTTCTACTACTATGAGTTGGCAAGCAAACTGAAAGCATGCACATTGCCACCTATATTGCCATCTAGAGGCCTCTATCATTCTCTATGGCGTAATTACACTTGTTTTTTTTACCCTGTCACAAACCTTCAGCCTTACCTTGACCATTCAGAATGAATGTTTAAAAGTAATGTTTTGACCCTATCCCAAAATGTGACGTTTGGATCAACTTGAAATTTGACGTTTGGAGAAATGCGGATAAATATCCAAATCTGAGGTCAAATTGGTAAAAACGTGAGAACATGTTGCTGTTATTCCAATACAGCCTCAGGGTTCCCACTCCTCCACACCCCTTCAATTACAGGGGTCAAAGGCCACGTAGCGCAGGACACCTTGATGTGTACGTATGTGTTTGGGTGTCTGGCCAGCCATATATTCTGTCACTTCTCTCTCTGCTGTTCTTCCTCTCATCTCTGGAAAGCTTGAGGCGTGTCTGCTTCTATAGAGACTTTCCGGGATAGAGAGAGAGCGAGAGAGAGAGAGAGAGAGAGAGACGGCAAGACAGTGAACGAGAGAGAACAATGGAAGGAGATGATGTGAACTCTTCTGCCGACAAGCCCTAGCAGTCATCCATGTTAAGATGGCTAGCAGCACATCTGCTGCTATTAGCAGGCGCTTCTCTAAGACTGGGCATCTACACTGTTTATCTAGCTGACACACGCCCTCCTATCTGTTAACTATCCGTTTATATATACAGTGTAATCCACTATTTTACGTCGTCACGCTCAACGAATCCATATAATCTGTGTCAGTTAAAAACGAAAAAAATGGCTGCAAAGATTAGTTAAGCAATCCTTTAGCGGTGAAACACACGTTAAGGACTCATTCAAGTGAGGATCTTATTGTGTAATGACAGAGTAACGTCTCCAAGACCCTTTCCTACATCTCCTTCTCCTCCTCCTCCTCCTCCTCCTTTTTCCTCACTGCCACATCAACAGTAGGGGAGTGCTGCTGGAGTGTCGGGGATGGGACACGCCAGCAAAAGGAAAGGAAAAGAGAAGGAGAAAAACGGCAACGAGAGAGCATGTCAAAAAAGCTGAGGACTCTACGGTTCCATGTGAGAGATCTATTTGTATACATAGGCTAAATGTATAATCTAGGTGTACATGAACCTATTCTAGTGGTGGGAGGGTCCAATATCGCTGATTCGATATGCACGCAGGCGCACATGCACACACACACACACACAAACACAAACCCTTAATCACAGCAAGAGCCGAAGCGGACGCCTTCTCCTGCACACAGGTGCCAGTACCTGGCTCGGTGCCTAGTTCCAGGTCCTACCTGCAATTTACAGAACCCCACCCAAACAAAACGCCGCCTCTCCACCCAATCCCCATTCAGCCAGACGAAAAGAATTAGCCCCGGTATGCAGGGTTATATCATAAAGGTAGGAAGCCCTTCCACTTGGTTGGGCCTTCTAAGACAGAGGTTACCTTATATAACTGATTGTGACACCCTGAGAGGATGTGATTATAGTACTTGGTTATGTCAAGTAAATGTTGAAAGATGAATAACTAACTATGGGGAGACACACGGGCATAGTGGCTAGATATACGTGCATACGAGGTGGGGATGGAGACTGACGGATGGTATAGTTCAATTGGAGAGTTTCCGGTTGGAGGATAGAGAGGAAGGCCACGTTTCAGGTCTCCAGGTAAATCTCCACTGGCAAAGATGTAAAGATGTTTGATCAGAGAGAGAAGGTGTGAAGCAGTGGGGTTGCACAGGTTTGGAAGGTGGTTGGAAAATGAAACGAGATTCATCTGCTATAGATGGGGAAATGATATGAAATTGTCATGATCATTGAGTTTGGTTAGAGTCCAACCAGACAGTTTCTCTGGGTTAAAGGCTTGAGGGGACACGTACAATGGAGGGATAATCGTCTATGGAAATAGCACTGTGGGTACCCCCTCACGGAGAATGTCATGTGATATCAAGCGAAACTGTGTTTTTGGAACACTTCGCATTTGACATGTCACGTGTGAAAACGTGTTTTCAATGGAATCAATGATGAGCGAATAGTCGGATTCATTGATAAATGAAACAGCAGTGCAGGTGGCACTTTTTTTTTGCAGAGGATGTGAGTTCAAATCCCAGGTGGGGTCATATTTTAGATGAACAGCGTACCACTTACTTTCATACCATTACATTACCTATGATGGTTTGGGACCACTATGTGACATCCCGACGACTGGTAAAAACGAATGTCTTGAACATCGTGCGAGAAGCCTTACCATGGTCCTCAACCAATTTCACGTGATCCCGTTTCAACATGGAGAGCAACATGTGACAACATGAAAGTGAACAAGTGACAACATGTGAGCACGTGACAACGTAGAGGGAGTTCTATTAGCATGAGCCGCGGTGCAGCCATCTACGGCCCGTGACGTGAACGGGGCAAAAGCGTTGAGGAAGGAGCGCCCTTCTCAAATTGAACAGTAATTTTTTTGAGACAACTTTGCCGTGGGCTTTGAACGGGGCTCCTGTCTCACGCCTGAACTCCTCTCACCTCGGCAAACCTATGCCAGATAATCGGATCCCCCTCAATATCTCATGTGAAGTGTTCAAAAAACACGTTTGCATGTCATTTCCACATATGTGAGGTATTCCAAAAACAGATGGTTATCCTTTACAGATCATTTTGCATCCCCCTCTTGCCGCCTATAAAATGAGATCATGTGCTCACATGTTGTCACGGGTAGTTTCAGGTCATCACATGTTGTCACGGGTAGTTTCAGGTCATCACATGTTGTCACGGGTAGTTTCAGGTCATCACATGTTGTCACGGGTAGTTTCAGGTCATCACATGTTGTCACGGGTAGTTTCAGGTCATCACAGGTTGTCACGGGTAGTTTCAGGTCTTCACATGTTGTCACGGGTAGTTTCAGGTCATCACATGTTGTCACGGGTAGTTTCAGGTCATCACATGTTGTCACGGGTAGTTTCAGGTCATCACATGTTGCTTCACACATGTTGTCACATGTTATCAGATTAACTTCACATACAATCCCATGAGCTCACGCCCCCCCTTTAAACGGCACTGCATTCATTCACATGATAATGATCATGATAACAGACAGGCCCCTGCAGGGGCCACCCTCTAAACAGTCATTTGAGTACTTTAAACCACTGGGAGAGCAATAAGCCAGGGAAGCTTACATTACTGTATATGGAGAGGAGAGAGAGACAGCTGTTGAGTATATATCAACAACAACTTTTGGAATAGAGAAAGAAAGGGACCTAAGAACCAGAGAGACAATGAGAAACCAAAAAGAGAGATGGTAAGAGAACAATAAACAGACAAAGAGAGAGAGAGAAAAAATGAAATGGAATGTACACAAATAAACAGAGAGACAGAGGGAGGAAAAGAGAGTGGCCTGGAGAGTGTAGGCAAAATAAGTGAAACGGTCCTGATCGGGGTCAGCAGAAAACGAGTTCACCAGATGGGGTGATCAGCCAATGAGTGGAGGAGGAGCAGGAGGAGGTGGATGAGGGGGAGGAAAGAGTGGCTCTGGAGCATGTGCTTGCCCAGAAACTGAAGGAAGGTAGCATTCAAGAGAGAAAGAGGGGGGGGGGGGGGGGCGGGGGGGACCAACGGGAAGATATCAATTGCACAGTCCTCGTGTCCTCTCTCGTCTCTCCTCGTCTCCTTCTCAAAAAGCATTGGAGAAGTTCAGAGGGGCGGGACCTCTGGCTTTCTCCTCCAATGGGTTTTGAGAAGGAGACGAGAAGAGAGGATGTGAGGAGTATGCAATTGAGATCTTCCCGGTGACGCAGTACATAAAGATTGACTCCATTTGACCCCATTTCCAAACACTCCTTATGATTGTTAATAGGCTACTTCATAACCACAAGGGCATAAGAGATAGAGCTCAATTTAATCAAAGTTGAATTCACTCAATAGCTCTTTTTATGGTCAAATTAAATCACAATAATTTGGGGTGGTTTAAAAACCTACTACTACTACTACTATATACAGTAACCCTCACATAAGTATGCGTGGAAAGGCAGTAGCCTACTTTGTAAATCTAGACACATTGCTATGGCAGGTTTATTTGATGTTTTGGATTATATGAGTCCATCTTCGGACACACACTGTGACTTGTGTCGAAGCCTCTTGACCAGGACTGCCTTGCAAAAGAGTTTTCGATCTCAACTGGAACCTGCCTGGTGAAATGAAGGATAGGTGAAGCTTTACTCCTCTACAAAACCTGTCTACGCTTTCTTCCCTCCTCCCCTCCCGCCTTCCCTCCTCCCCTCCCGCCTTCCCTCCTCCCCTCCCGCCTTCCCTCCTCCCCTCCCGCCTTCCCTCCTCCCCTCCCGCCTTCCCTCCTCCCCTCCCGCCACTGACCAGGCAGCATTCCTCTAATCAGAGACTTTTTCAGAGCCAGGCCATGTGATGTATCAAGGAAATTCGACTGGCCCTAGACAAGGCAGAGCAAGGAGCAGCTACTGAGAGCAAAGGCATGGAGACACCTTTCGTTCTTCCTCTGTCACTCTCTACACAAAGTATTTATCTGATCTGTGATGCAAAACACATCACGCCTTGTATCTCACACTTCTTTTCTCCTTCTCTCAACCCCACTGCCTCCCCCAACCCCTCTTCCTCTTTCCCTTCATTTCCATCTTTCTTCCTCTTCCCCACCTTCTTTTCCCATCCTCCCCTTCGGCCTACCTGTCTCTACCTGTCTGAGGTATAGCTCAAGTTCCTCAGTCACTCTTAATTGCTACTCGTCCTCCCTCCCCAGCTAGCAATGAGGAATCGGCCCAGAAGCGTCCCTCTTCCGGGGGGGGGGGGGTTCTGTCTGCCGGAATACAGCCGGCCAGGATCCTCCCAGAGTGGCCTGGTGCAAATGTAAATAAATGTCTACAAATGACCTGATTTTAGTAATTTTATCCACCCCCCAAAAAAATGATGTTGGAGGTACACCTGGCGACCGTGTCAGCGTGCATGCGCCTGGCCCGCCACAGGAGTCGCTACAGCGTGATGGGACAAGGACAAGGCTAAACCCTCCCCTAACTCGGGCGACGCTGGGCCAATTGTGCGTCACCTCAGGGGTCTCCCAGTCGCAGCCGGCAGGGGTATGGAACTAGCATCTGTAGCAACGTAGTTTCTTAGACCGCTGCTCCATCCACAAAGTAGCAAAATACTAAAACACAACTTAAACAGGACTCTTAAAGAATTTGATCACAGAAACAACGAGAAAATCTGGGAAAATAAATAAACAAGTTAATGTTAATTATATAAAGCAGCCTGTGCAATCATCTGCCAGAGAGTAACCCCAATCGGCCTGAGCCCCAAGTAATACATTTGGGCCAGATAACTCACACCGGAATCGGCCCGAGCTCAATCCCCTCATCCTAGCCATAAGTAATACTCCCTAAGGCGCCCCAGACTTGGGCCACATGACGACGGCTGAGACTGACTCTCAGTCGAGTTCCCCGACTCTCAGCCGGAATTGGCCCAGATCCACTGTGCTAGCTGGGTCCCATCTTTCCCTCCCTTCTTCCCCTTCCTTCCCCTCCCTCCGTCGCTCTCTGTCAACAACACCGGAGCAGCAGGACCTTAAAACCACACCCTGCCTCATTTCACTTTCTGACTCCTCACTATTCCCTCCCGTCCCAGTAGTACTACCCCTGAGGCTGGAGAGGGCATGACGGAATGAGTCCAAGACACAGGAGCCTGCCAGGAGACACAAGAGCAGCTGCCAAGGGTGCAATCCAACTGCATTTAAAAGAAAACCAATATTTTGGTATTTGTTTCATTATTCCATTGTTGATATTGTCCCAAAATGTTTTCCATGTCAGCAACCAAGTTTTCAAGATGCTGTATTTATCATATGATGATGCAAAACACATCATACCGGCTCTATTTTTTTAGGCTGTGTGTGGGTGTGTGTGTGTGTGCGCGCGCGTGCGTGCGTGCGGGCAAATCAACACCCTCCCTATCTACCCACTTGGAGAGTGACTCTAAAGTAAACACACGCCTAGCTTCAGACCCTTTTCAGACAGCATTCGAACTTGTACCATCAACGAGGGGCTGAGCGCTGTACAGGCAAGAAAACATTTGCTCACGTCTCCAAGACGACATTTCAAAGGTAAAGGCTGTGAAAAGTTCCACCTCAAATTGTATTGCATACATGCTATAGGATTAAGTCCATAATATGAATACAAAATAATAGAATATAAGAGGAGAGAAAAAGGAGAAGAAGAAAAGTTAGTAGAGAAAACAGAAGAAATGGAGAGGAGGGAAGAAAGAAGGAAGAGACGAGAGTAGAAAAGAAGGGAAAATGAGTTGTAATCGGGACGAAAGCTTTCTGAAGGTGGAAGACAGGTCTTTCTCTCCTCTTGAGTCCGTTCCTGGAGAAAAGAGAATAGTCCATTAGAACATCTCCCAACTTTCCACATCATTATTCCCTGGCGTCTGACCGCTGAGAGGTCGAAAGACATCAACCCCTCAGTGGCACGTCTAGAGAGATAGAGCACAAGCTTCTGCACTCGTGCTGCAGAGCGACTAGAGTTCTCACAAAGGAAGAACACAAAGGTCAAGAATAGAAATAGGGAAGCAAGACACATTTCACGTTCTACACCTTTATTTAACAGGTGCCAGAACGAACGTATTGTCAGAGGCGAGGTTTCCGTCCAACTGGCGATGGATTTTCATGCAAACACTCTAAAGTCCGTTGTTGGGATTGTTTTTTTATAGTCCATTCTTGACAACGTTCACTTAAGACTCCCATTTTGGAGTTCAAACCTGGCTTGAGATCAGCGCATAAATCAAGCCTGGTTGATACCTGGTTCTATAAGGCTGTGTTTTACACAGGCAGCCTAATTCAGTCCAATCCTATTAGATCAAGTGGACTGGGGCGGCAGGGTAGCCTAGTGGTTGGAGCGTTGAACTAGTAACCGGAAGTTCAAACCCCCGAGCTAACAAGGTGCAAATCTGTTGTTCTGTCCCTGAACACGCAGTTAAACCCACTGATCCTAGGCCGTCATTGAAAATAAGAATTTGTTCTTAATTGACTTGCCTAGTTAAATAAAATAAAAAAACAATTTAATACAATGTGGGCATAATCGTAATGTGGAAAACAACAGGACGAAGGATGCATGTTAGAACCAGGTATAAACAGGGCTCCTGACTTAGCATATGAATCTTCCACTGACATTAATGATATAGGTGAACTTTGTGTGCTATATATTAACAGCAGAGATGTCGGGCTAGAGACATTCCTTCGGCAGCCTTTGGCAAGCCGAGGTCTGCAAAGGATTCTGGGCTATACAAGCCTCCAGGCTATATCCTCCTACACACACACTCACTCACACACTCTCTCACACACACACACACACACACACACACACACACACACACACACACACACACACACACACACACACACACAGGCAATACCCGTCACTCCAGTTAAACACCAAACTCAAGCCACGGACATGTTGGAAAGATCAGTCTTTGGCATTTCTAAATGCAGAGGTGATTATTCCTACAGGCCCTAGTTTTGTCGTACCTTGATTACCGGTCAGATGCCACAAAAAAGGACTTAGGAAAATTGCAATTGGCTCAGAACAGGGCAGCACGGCTGGCCCTTGAATGTACATGGAGAGCTAATATTAATGATATGCATGTCAATCTCTCCTGGTTGAAAGTGGAGGAGAGATTGACTTCATCACTACTTTTATTTATGAGAGGTTTAATGCACCAAGCTGTCTGTCAAAACTACTAGCACACAGCTCGGACACCCATGCATACCCCACAAGACATGCCACAAGAGCTCTCTTCACAGTCCCCAAGTCCAGAACAGTCAACGGGAGGCACACAATACTCTATTCCACATCAAGTAACTGAGGCAAGCAGTAAAATTAGATTGAAAAAAATAGATTTAAAAAACACCTTTTGGAACAGCGGGGACTGTGAGGAACTCCCCTCACCTGGTTGTCTGTGTCTTAATGAAAAAGAAAAAGAAAAACCTGCGGACACTAAGCCCTCCATCACAGGAGGTTGGTGGCACCTTAACTGGGGAGGACGGGCTTGAGCGGTATGGGTGGAATGGTAAAGAAACACATGTTTTCCATGTGTTTGATTCCATTCCATTTACTCTGTTCCCGCCATTATTATGAGCCATCTTCCCCTCAGCAGCCTCCACTGCCCTCCATGTAATTAGTTGAACACCCCTGCTGTAAAACAACACATATCACTACAATAAAACCTTTTTTCCCCCCCAAATACTTTCTCAACTTTGTATTTGTAGTCAACTTCGTTCTGAAGTATCAGTAATCACAGTCAGACAGATACCCTAAACATCTTGATTCTATGTTTAGCGGTGAACAAAGTGACGCGGAAGGGCTAAAAAACATCTGGCGATGCACTTCGGCTGCTCTAGGAGTGGTCTTTGTTTTTATCCATCTTTTGTCATAGAGGGAAATCCTTCTACAAATGGCTCGTTTGCCTGCCTCATTGGAGAACAAGCCTTTTTCACTGTGTCAAACCCAGTGTGCCGCTAAGTAATAGAAGGAAACAGAATCACCCCCAAAGGGTAAATGGGTTTCACAGCTGATTCATTAAAGCATCCTAATCCCAGGTTATCTAGGTTAAACAGCTGGGTGGTCTAGGGAGGGGTGTGCCAGACATCTCAGGGTGTGTGTCTATGGTGTCTCACTGTGTTGTGTCTCACTGGGGCAAGGTGAATCCCCTGTTCTGACTGAATATTTCATTGTGGAAAGACGGATTCGGAATGGCAAAGAACAGCCGGCCAAATATGCCTGGCAACATTACAACAATAACCTCCAAGCTCTGCCATACCACAGCTGCCCTCTATTAGTCAGACAATATCACAAGAAACGAGAGAAGATGGAATGAGGGCTGGAGAGAGAAAGGAGAGGGGACTGGATTGTACACTTAAAAAGTGCTAGTTAGTACCAAAAAAAATAGTTTTAGCATTTTGTCCCTGTAGGGGGAACACTTTTTTTGGGCTGTGAATAACTTTTTACCTTATTTACAAATGTATTCAGACCCATTGCTCTCGAAATTGAGCTCAGGTGCATCCTGTTTCCATTGATCCTGGGGCTGCACGTAGCCTCCTGGTTAGAGGGTCGGGCCAGTAACCGAAAGATTGCTGGATCGATTCCCCGAGTTGACAAGGTAAAAATCTGTCGTTCTGCCCCTGAACAAGGCAGTTCCCCGGTCATTGTAAATAAGAATATGTTCTTAACTGACTTGCCTAGTTAAATAAAGGTTCAAATAAAATAAATCCTCCTTGAGATGTTTCTACAACATGATTAGAATCCACCTTTAGTAGATTCATTTGATTGGACATGATTTGGAAAGGCACAAACCTGTCTATGTTTGACAGTTCAAAAACCAAGCCATGAGGTCGAAAGAATTGTCCGTAGAGCTCTGAAACAGGCTTGAGTCAAGGCACAGATCTGGGGTAGGGTTCCAAAACATTTCTGCAGCATTGAAGGTCCCCAAGAACAGAGTTGCCTCCATCATTCTTAAGTGGAAGAAGTTTGGAACCACCAAGACTTTTCCTAGAGATGGCCGTCTGGCCAAACTGAGCAATTGGGGGAGAAGGGCCTTGGTCAGGGAGGTGACCAAGAACCCGATGTTCACTCTGACAGAGCTCCACCTTAAGGACTCTGACCATGAGAAACAAAATTCTCTGGTCTGATTAAACCAAGATTGAACTATTTGGCCTGAACGCCCAAGCATCATGTCTGGAGGAAACCTGGCACCATCCCTACAATGAAGCATGGTGGTGGCAGCATCACAATGTGTGTGTGTAATTAATTTTTATTTGCTAAAATGTTTATTTTTGCTTTATTTTTGCTTTATTTATGTTTTTTTGTTGTTGCTTTATCATTACAGTGTTGCTACGCCCTGACCATATTCTCTATGTATGTTGGGGCGTGACAGTGACTAGGGTGGGTTATCTAGGTGATTAATGATCTATGTTGGTATGGTTCCCAATCAGAGGCAGCTGTTTATTGTTGTCTCTGATGGGGGATCATATTTAGGCAGCCATTTCCCCATTGTGCTTTGTGGGATCTTGTCTATGTAGTGCCTGTTAACACTATTGTTAGCTTCACGGTTTTGAGATTTTTTTTTCCTCCTTTGAGTTTCTCTTCCAAATAAAAAGGATAGGAGCAAACCACGCTGCATCTTGGTCCACTCCTTATAACGACTGTGACTAGTGTGTAGATTTATGAGGGGGGAAAAAACGATTTCATCCATTTTAGAACAAGGCTGTAACGTAACAAAGTGGAAAAAGTCAAGGGGTCTGAATACTTTCCGAATGCACTGTGGAAGTCAAACTCACTTGGGATTTGAAAACACAACCTCTGTTGCCAGCAATCTAAATGTACTGCTATGCCACAGGTCTGTGGGTATGATAGAAATTGCTAAAAGATTTAAAACCAATCGACATTCTGTCATTAGCATATTTGGGGGCACGGTCTAAAATATGTAGTAATTGTGCCAACCATTAGTGGAAGCTAGTTGCAAGTAATTTACTACTGGCAGTTACTGGCTGTTCAGTTACTAGAGATTTTACAATAACTTACTGACTGCTGATTGGTTGCCAGTTAGGTGACACAAAATTCACAGCAACTTCCAGGCAACTAATTGCTGTGAAGTTACTGTGAAATGCACAATAATAACAGTGCAGCTGTTAACTGACACATGCTCTTACAAGTATTGTAGAACTAACAGTGTTAAGTGGTGCTCAACCTTTGACAACAAAAGCATCAACCACTTAAACTGGAATAACACTTTCACTGACTTTTGGCAAAAATACACACAATTCTGTACTTTCACTGCAACCAGTAGCGTGTAGTTCACCATAAATATTCAGGATCTTTTTAACAGTGTTGCATTTCATGGCATAAAGGACAACATGGTGGAGAGGGAAAGAACTGGAGGGTTCTTCACAACCATCACAGCAGTAAAGAAACGTTCCTGCTATGCCCCAAAAAAGATTCTACATATCAACCTTATCAACCAGGGAGCAGAGAGAGGACGAGCGGTGAGAGCAGAGAGAGAGAGAGAGGGAGGAGGAGCGGTGAGAGCAGAGAGAGAGAGGAGGAGCGGTGAGAGCAGAGAGAGTGGAGGAGTGGTGAGAGCAGAGAGAGGAGGAGCGGTGAGAACAGAGAGAGAGAGGAGGAGTGGTGAGAGCAGAGAGAGAGAGAGGAGGAGCGGTGAGAGCAGAGAGAGAGGTGGAGCGGTGAGAGCAGAGAGAGGAGGAGCGGTGAGAGCAGAGAGAGAGAGAGAGAGGGAGGAGGAGCGGTGAGAGCAGAGAGAGAGAGGAGGAGCGGTGAGAGCAGAGAGAGAGTGGAGGAGTGGTGAGAGCAGAGAGAGGAGGAGCGGTGAGAACAGAGAGAGAGAGGAGGAGCGGTGAGAGCAGAGAGAGAGGTGGAGCGGTGAGAGCAGAGAGAGGAGGAGCGGTGAGAGCAGAGAGAGAGAGAGAGGGAGGAGGAGCGGTGAGAGCAGAGAGAGAGAGGAGGAGCGGTGAGAGCAGAGAGAGAGTGGAGGAGTGGTGAGAGCAGAGAGAGGAGGAGCGGTGAGAACAGAGAGAGAGAGGAGGAGTGGTGAGAGCAGAGAGAGGAGGAGCGGTGAGAACAGAGAGAGAGAGAGGAGGAGTGGTGAGAGCAGAGAGAGGAGGAGCGGTGAGAACAGAGCAAGAGAGAGGAGAGCGCTGAGAGCAGAGAGAGAGAGGAGGAGCGGTGAGAGCAGAGAGAGAGTGGAGGAGTGGTGAGAGCAGAGAGAGGAGGAGCGGTGAGAACAGAGAGAGAGAGGAGGAGTGGTGAGAGCAGAGAGAGGAGGAGCGGTGAGAACAGAGAAAGAGAGAGGAGAGCGGTGAGAGCAGAGAGAGAGAGGAGGAGCGGTGAGAGCAGAGAGAGAGAGAGGAGGAGCGGTGAGAGCAGAGAGAGGAGGAGCGGTGAGAACAGAGCAAGAGAGAGGAGAGCGGTGAGAGCAGAGAGAGAGTGGAGGAGTGGTGAGAGCAGAGAGAGGAGGAGCGGTAAGAACAGAGAGAGAGAGGAGGAGCGGTGAGAGCAGAGAGAGCAGGAGCGGTGAGAGCAGAGAGAGAGAGAGGGAGGAGGAGCGGTGAGAGCAGAGAGAGAGAGAGAGAGGGAGGAGGAGCGGTGAGAGCAGAGAGAGGAGGAGCGGTGAGAGCAGAGAGAGAGAGGAGGAGCGGTGAGAGCAGAGAGAGTGGAGGAGTGGTGAGAGCAGAGAGAGGAGGAGCGGTGAGAACAGAGAGAGAGAGGAGGAGTGGTGAGAGCAGAGAGAGAGAGAGGAGGATTGTGAGAGCAGAGAGAGAGAGAGGAGGAGCGGTGAGAGCAGAGAGAGAGGTAGAGCGGTGAGAGCAGAGAGAGGAGGAGCGGTGAGAGCAGAGAGAGAGAGAGAGGGAGGAGGAGCGGTGAGAGCAGAGAGAGAGAGGAGGAGCGGTGAGAGCAGAGAGAGAGTGGAGGAGTGGTGAGAGCAGAGAGAGGAGGAGCGGTGAGAACAGAGAGAGAGAGGAGGAGTGGTGAGAGCAGAGAGAGGAGGAGCGGTGAGAACAGAGAGAGAGGAGGAGTGGTGAGAGCAGAGAGAGAGTGGATGAGTGGTGAGAGCAGAGAGAGGAGGAGCGGTGAGAACAGAGAGAGAGAGGAGGAGTGGTGAGAGCAGAGAGAGGAGGAGCGGTGAGAACAGAGAAAGAGAGAGGAGAGCGGTGAGAGCAGAGCGAGAGAGGAGGAGCGGTGAGAGCAGAGAGAGAGAGAGGAGGAGCGGTGAGAGCAGAGAGAGGAGGAGCGGTGAGAACAGAGCAAGAGAGAGGAGAGCGGTGAGAGCAGAGAGAGAGAGGAGGACGGTGAGAGCAGAGAGAGAGTGGAGGAGTGGTGAGAGCAGAGAGAGGAGGAGCGGTAAGAACAGAGAGAGAGAGGAGGAGCGGTGAGAGCAGAGAGAGAGAGAGGAGGAGCGGTGAGAACAGAGCAAGAGAGAGGAGAGCGGTGAGAGCAGAGAGAGGAGGAGCGGTGAGAGCAGAGAGAGAGAGGAGGAGCAGTGAGAGCAGAGAGAGAGAGAGGAGGAGCGGTGAGAGCAGAGAGAGAGAGGAGGAGCGGTGAGAGCAGAGAGAGAGGTGGAGCGGTGAGAGCAGAGAGAGAGAGGAGGAGCGGTGAGAGCAGAGAGAGGAGGAGCGGTGAGAGCAGAGAGAGAGAGCAGGAGCGGTGAGAGCAGAGAGAGAGAGATACAAAATGTGTAGAGTACTGCACACAAGGGCGTCGTTAAGGGGGGGCAAAACTGCCCAGGCTCTGTCGTAACCGGCCGCGACCGGGAGGTCCATGGGGCGACGCACAATTGACCTAGCGTCGTCCGGGTTAGGGAGGGCTTGGTCGGTAGGGATGTCCTTGTCTCACCAGTGACTCCTGTGGCGGGCCGGGCGCAGCGCGCGCTAACCAAGGTTGCCAGGTACACGGTGTTTCCTCCGGCACATTGGTGCGGCTGGCTTCCGGGTTGGATGCGCCCTGTGTTAAGAAGCAGTGCGGCTTGGTTGGGTTGTGTATCGGAGGACGCATGACTTTCAACCTTCGTCTCTCCCGAGCCCGTACGGGAGTTGTAGCGATGAGACAAGATAGTAGCTACTACAACAATTGGATACCACGAAAAATGGGTAAAAAAAAAAGGGGGGGGTGGGTGGGAAACATGAATGATTCATGGGGCCCCTAAATGTTTAGAAAAATATTTGTTTATCATTTCATCTGTGATTAAAATTAAAACCATAATCAGAGATCAAGCATCGAAAACCCAATTTTTCCCCAATTTTTGCGGGATATTTGTTAGCGAGCTCGACTCAAATTCAAACCTAACATGTAGCCTACCTGCCCGTACTGTAGATGCTACTACTACTACTGCTGTGGACAAAGATCCCAACGTGTGTCTACTACTGTACATGAAGTTGAAACAGCGGACCTTGGGAGTTGAGGCAGTTGTTTTTACAGTAGCAGCTGCATATCTAGACCATTTTCCAATATGTAAAGTAAGGCACGTGATGACTTCGACACACTTAAATACATTTTCTGTTTGATATGTATACTATTCGAAAGTGTTTTTCTTTCAGTAGTAGATGTTTAGTATGGCAACCTCTTGTAGGAGAGAGGAACATTAAACCTAAAATCCATTTTGTTTACTCACCTCCTAGTGCCCAGAGAGCCCCAGGTAGGCAGGATCTCAGCAGAAAGCTGTCAGGCAGAATCTGATGCAGAGGAGAGCAGGGAGGAGGAAGAGGAGTGAAAGAGGAGCAGCTGTGCCAGTGAAGGGGTGACAGACGAGATTGAACAAGCCAGTGATAAGGGAAAGGAAGAGTATGGACAGGTTTGAAGTGAGGAAGACGAGGTTTTAGATGATCCAAGCACTGTGGCCAGAGAAGGCCGTCTTCCTGCTCACTTTCTGGGTAAACGTTTTTTGCAGCGTATTGAGAATAGAAGCCTAATTCTTCAGTCAGGAAATATTTATCTGGACACTGAATCAGCTCACATTAAGGCACTGCAGCAATAAAATAAATGGGGTGTTACTATTCAGTTTCACAGTGAACAGAGGAGCCGGCAGAAAAAAAGAAAACGCTTCCCCGATGAGACCGAAGATGACACAGCAAACGAACAGAAGTCAGACACTGGATTTTGCTAAACACAGTGTTTCATGTGGCTCTGGATAGTATAATCAGTCATTTGGACATGCGGTTCCGCACGATTGCAGCTATGTGCGAGGAGTTCTCCCCAATACTTACACTTAGGAAAATGACTGAAAACCAAACCCGTGTATCTTGCCACAAGTTGAGAAACAAGAACTCCAAGGATCTCACAGATGGATTTGAAACTGTGCGAAATCTAAAGCCGATATATGGTGCCGCTTTTTCAGATGGTCTTTCTCCTGTAGAGATCCTAAATGCCATCCACAAGATGCAGCTACAGGGTGTTTATGGAGAGGTGTGCGCTGCACTGCGAATCTTCTGTACAATGCCTGGAACAGTTGCTGGAGGTGAACGTGCCTTCAGTAAGCTGAAACTTAAAAATAACTATCTAAGATATGCAATGTGCCAAGGCAGGTGGAACGGCCTTGCCATCCTTTCAATTGAAAACCAATTAGTTAGAAAATGAAATGTTAAAAGACATTATACATGAGTTTGCTCACAAGAAGGCTCGACGCTGGGCTCTTGGTGCAGTGTGACCTCTTGAGTTTTGTTTATCCAAGCCTGCCCGGGGATGGGCAAAATACTGTTTCAGAGTATTTACTGCTATGGTTCATCTCCTGTTGAACTTACTCAGGAATGTCCACATAATGTCTCGACACTACAGTCGCAGTTTCACAGATGCTTGTTCTCTGTAGGTACCCCATTTATGCCCGCAGTCAGGAACTTTTTTTATGTGGGGTATGTTATTTAGGCATATATTCATGAATTTTTTGGTTTGGAAATAAGCTGAACTGGACACCTTTAATGAGGCAGTAAATGAACTGAGAGAGAAAGCACGCCATTAAAAAAACAAATGAAAATTGAAATACCTATAAAAAAAATTGGATAAAAACGAATTTTATGTGTCATTGAACCAATTGCACTTTGTGGCAGCGAGGTGTGGGGTCCACATGCAAAACAACATTTCACCCAAGGGACAAACACCCCATTGAAACCCTGCATGCAGAGTTCTGTAAGATGATCATACATGTCCAGAGGAAAACTACAAACAATGCAAGCAGGGCAGAATTAGGCCAATATCCACTAATAATAAAAACTCAAAAACAAAGAAATTAGGTTTTTGAAAACAACTAAAATACAGTGATCCCCTTTCATATCATTACCAAGGACTGCAATGCCAAGAGCCGAGCAAAGAAAAGTGACCCCTCATCCAGCTGGTCCTGGGGCTGAGTTCACAAACCTGTTCTACTAACACACTGAAGCCTCAGGACCAGAACATCCAATCAATCAGAATAAACCAAATTACACAGTCAAAACAAAACTACATTACTTCTTGGGAAGCACAAGCACAAAGTCAAATTCAGTGCTCTCTGGCCCTAAATCGACAGTTCACCGTGGCAAACTATTTGACCATGGTTGCTGATCAAAACCTTAGAAAAACCTTGACAAAGACCTTGACAATGTACTGGCCTTGCCATTGAGAAGGGTGGACACAGGAAAATCTGGCTCCCTGTAGAGGAAAGGCTGTGCAACCACTCTACCACAGTAGAACTTGAGAAAGAGCTGCATTTAATATATATATATATAACACAATTCCCCCCCCCCCCCCAAAAAAAAAAATCCCCACATTCAAAAGCCTTATTCAAGGTTACAAAGACCTCTCTGATGAGAATAGGCATCCGTCCTGTTGGGGGAGGACGCAGATAGCTGTGGCAGAGCTCTACATTGCTGCCTGCCATAAGATGAGGGACAGTCAATATTGATTATTATTATTTTCATTGTGTTAATATTGTAAATCTCCAAAGTAAGCTTTGGCAATATGTACATTGTTACGTCATGCCAATAAAACAAATGGAATTGAATTGAAAATTGAGGGAGAGAGACTGACTGACTGACTCCTGCAATGAAACAGGAAATGATCGCCTCATATTAGCCATTATCTTCCTTCCACCATGTCTGTCTGGCCTGAGACTGCCAGGCTCGTGAAGACACGTCCGGTTGGTGCTTTGGGACAAGCCCTTGAGAGACAGCCAATAGGAGAGGAGCTGACTGAAGCCCTTCCAGGGAAAACAAAGGGGCCTGCTCTGCAACCCTAGAACACTTCATCACAAGCAGTCATCCTTAAAACGCGTACACACACTCACAGTCAACAGGGGAGACTGTCAACATGAGAGACCAGGTAAATAGCACAGATGAGTGTTTTCAATCGTCACATACACTCCAGATGTTGATCTCAAATGGTTCTGAATGAAGATAAGCCCAGACTCAGGCTTTCCACTTGGAAATCTCTATTAGTGTGTGTGAAAGGACAAATGGAGAGTACAAGTGACAGCAGAGAAGGGACAGAAGGGATTCCAAAAATGCGGAGGCATGAAATCAAACTTCAGCTAGGGGGAATGGTAAAGTGCTCCGGGTATGAGTGTTACCTGCACCTGCATGTTGTTACCGATGCAGTATATCTCCTCTAGATAGCCGTCTACAAAGGCAAGAGCCTGCGCTCATCAGCCAGCAAAGGCTGTACCTCCTAGCAGTCTGACAGCCCACCTACTCCACCTCACTCTTCGCGCCGAACATTATTCAACTTTTCCTACAGTACATCAACGGGAGGAATAGGCGATTGAAGGAGCAACAGCTCACCGTGGAACAGAGAGGATATCGCAATGATGATCTAGTGATTTATGATACAAATGATGTGGCGATTTTTTTCTATCCCTGAAAGGCCACAGTGTGCTCATTTCACACATTTTCTATGTATTGTACCGAAAGATCAACTGAAATCAGTGAGTCATCTTACTAGTTGCTATACCTGTATCGACATAGCACTTTTTTGTCTCTAAGAGTGTATCTAAAAACCCAAAAGGTTTCTTCAGCTGTCCCCATAGGATAAGCCTTTGAATAACCCTTTTGGGTTCCATGTAGAACCCTTTCCACAGATGGTTCTACCTGGAACCAGAAAGGGTTCTACCTGGAACCAAATAGGGTTCTCCTATGGGGACAGTCGAAAAACACTTTTGGAACCCTTTTTTTCTAAGAGTGTACTCATATCTAGAACATAGCAATAGCCGGGCATAAACTGGAAACACAATCAAATTTAAGAAGACAAGACTAGCCATTCTAGTGCTTCCAAGTTTCCCTATCACAGCAGTAGATTGTATGAAATTAGATGTATCCTCTCCCCCTAGAAGGGCCTCCGTCTCTCCCTTCTCATCTGGGCTTGCTGGAGCATGTGGCACTATTTATGTGTGTAGCAGTCCGGGCTGCTCAGACAGTATTACAAACAGCTGAGCCCAATGGTAGTACGCTTCATTGCGAGTGCAGGGAGAGCCAGTCCCCTTAGTCTGACTGACCACTGCAGCTATGGAGAACTCCTCTGGACTACAGACAGTATAGAGAGCCATATTGAAACCAGGAGGAGTCAGTCCACTTCAGGAGGACGTCACAGCTGTCTTGTAAACAACGCCGTCGTGTTGTCTCACTTGTTGGGGGCAGAGTTGGGGGTGAGAAAAGAGGCAGAATAGGGAGGGAGGGAGGGTGGAGTGAGTGAGTGAGTGAGTGAGTGAGTGTACTGTATGGGAGGGGGGACAGTAAATAGATCTGAACAGCCAGTCTGGTTCTACTTCCTCTAGAGTGGAGAGACTGGACTAAGTGTGTGTTTTAGTATTTATAGAGCTCGGCTCAGTGTCTGTGTAAATCTAAGCCATTCAACCTATACATAATCGATGTAATTCAACATTTACACAACAGTAACTAAATCAAATCAAATCAAATTGTATTACTCACATGCATTTATTTATAAAGGCCCTTCTTACATCAGCTGATGTCACAAAACCCCAAACAGCAAGCAATGCAGGCGTAGAAGCACGGTGGCTAGGAAAAACTCCCTAGAAAGGCCAGAACCTAGGAAGAAACCTAGAGAGGAACCAGACTATGAGGAGTGGCTAGTCCTCATCTGGCTGTGCCAGGTGGAGATTATGACAGAACATAGCCAAGATGTTCAAATGTTCATAGATGACCAGCAGGGTCAAATAATAATAATCACAGTGGTTGTAGAGGGTGCAACAGGCCAGCACCTCAGGAGTAAATGTCAGTTGGCTTTTCATAGCCTGCTCCTGCTGTCTCTAGAAAGTTGAAAACAGCAGGTCTGGGACAGGTAGCACGTCCGGTGAACAGGTCAGGGTTCCATAGCCGCAGGCAGAACAGTTGAAACTGGAGCAGCAGCACGACCAGGTGGACTGGGAGCAGCAAGGAGTCATCATGCCAGGTAGTCCTGAGGCATGGTCCTAGGGCTCAGGTCCCCCGAGAGAAAGAAAGAAAGAAAGAAAGAAAGAAAGAAAGAAAGAAAGAAAGAAAGAAAGAAAGAGAAAAAGAGAGAGAGAATACTTAAATTCACACAGGACACAGGATAAGACAGGAGAAATACGCCAGATATAACAGACTGACCCTAGCCCGCCGACACATGAACTATTGCAGAATAAATACTGGAGGCTGAGACATCGTGTGGCCCCGTCCGATGATATCACAGGACAGGGCCAAACAGGCAGAATATAACCCCACCCACTTTGCCAACACCACTTGCGGGATATCTCCAAACACCAACTTACCATCCTGAGACAAGGCCGAGTATAGCCCACGAAGATCTCCCTCACGGCACAACCCACTATGCATAAATAATAACAGGGAGTCGCAGCTGCGTAAAAGAGGGGGGGGGGGCAATGCAAATAGTCTGGGTAGCCATTTGATTAGCTGTTCAGGAGTATTATGGCTTGGGGGTAGAAGCTGTTTAGAAGCCTCTTGGACCTAGACTTGACGCTCCGGTACCACTTGCCGTGTGGTAGCAGAGAGAACAGTCTATGACTAGGGTGGCTGGAGACTTTTGACAATTTTATGGGCCTTCCTCTGACACCGCCTGGTATAGAGGTCCTGGATGGCAGAAGCTTGAACCCAGTGATGTACTAGGCTGTTAGCACTACCCTCTGTAGTGTCTTGCGGTCGGAGGCAGAGCAGTTGCCATGCCAGGCAGTGATGCAACCATGCTCTCGATGGTGCAGCTGTAGAACTTTTTGAGGATCTAAGGACAGATGCCAAATCTTTTAAGTCTCCTGAGGGGGAATAGGTTTTGTCTTGCCTGCTTCACGACTGTCATGATGTGCTTGGACCATGTTAGTTTGTTGGTGCTGTGGACACCAAGGAACTTGAAGCTCTCAACCTGCTCCACTACAGCCCCGTTGATGAGAATGGGGGTGTGCTCGGTCCTCCTTTTCCTGTAGTCCACAATCATCTCCTTTGTCTTGATCACATTGAGGGAGAGGTTGTTGTCCTGGCACCACACTACCACGTCTATGACCCTCTCCCTATATGCTCTCTTGTTGTAGTCGGTGATCAGGCCTACAACTGTTGTGTCATCGGCAAATTTAATGATGGTGTTGGAGTCGTGTCTGGTCGTGCAGTCATGAGTGAACAGGGAGTACAGGAGGGGGCTGAGCACACACCCCTGAGGGGCCCCTGTGTTGAGGATCAGCGTGGCGGATGTGTTGTTACCTTCCCTTACCACCTGGGGGCGGGCCGTCAGGAAGTCCAAGATCCATTTGCAGAGGGAGGTGTTTAGTCCCAGGGTCCTTAGCTTATTGATGAGCTTTGAGGGCACTATGGTGTTGAACGCTGAGCTGTAGTTAATGAATAACAATCTCATGTAGGTGTTCCTTTTGTCCAGGTAGGAAAGGGCAGTGTGGAGTGCAATAGAGACTGCATCATATGTGGTTCTGTTGGGGCGGTATGCAAATTAGAGTGGGTCTAGGGTTTCTGGGATGAGGATGTTGATATGAGCCATGACCAGCCTTTCAAAGCACTTCATGGCTACAGACGTGAGTGCTACAGGTCGGTAGTCATTTAGGTGGCTTACCTTAGTGTTGTTGGGCACAGGCACTATGGTGGTCTGCTTAAAAACATGTTGGTATTACAGACTCGGACAGGGAGAGGTTGAAAATGTCAGTGAAGACACTTGCCAGTTGGTCAGTGCATGCTCGCAGTACACGGCCTGGTAACCCGTCTGTCCCTGCGGCCTTGTGAATGTTGACCTGTCTAAAGGTCTTACGCACATCTGCTGCGGAGAGCGTGATCACACAGTTTTTCGGTACAGTTGGTGCTCTCACGCATGTTTCAGTGTTATTTGCCTCGAAGCGAGCATAAATGTAGTTTAGCTCGTCCGGTAGGCTCGTGTCACTGGGCAGCCCTCGGCTGTGCTTCCCTTTCTAGTCTGTAATGGTTTGCAGGCCCGTCACATCCGACGTGCGTCAGAGCCGGTGTAGTACGACTCGATCTTTGTCCTGTATTGAGGCTTTGCCTGTTTGATGGTTCGTCGGAGGGCATAGCGGTTCTTGAAAGCGGCAGCTCTAGCCTTTAGCTCAGTGTGGATGCTGCCTGTAATCCATGGCTTCTGGTTTGGGTATGTACATACGGTCACTGTGGGGACGACGTCATCAATGCACTTATTCATGAAGTCAATGACAGATGTGATGTACTCCTCAATGCCATTGGAAGAATCCCGGAACATATTCCAGTCTGTGCTAGCAAAACAGTCCTGTAGCTTAGCATCTGCTTTATCTGACCACTTTTTATTGATCTAGTCACTAGTGCTTCCTGCTTTAATTGTTGCTTGTATGCAGGAATCAGGAACATGGAATTATGGTCAGATTTGCCAAATAGAGGGTGAGGGAGAACTTTGTCCCTCTGGTTGCAAATTTAACATGCTGAGAGAAATTTGGTAAAACAGATTTAAGTTTCCCTGCATTAAAGTCCCCGGCCACTAGGAGTGCCGCCTCTGGATGAGCGTTTCCTGTTTGCTTATGGCCATATACAGCTCATTGAGCGTGGTCTTAGTGCCAGCATTGGTCCGCGGTGGTATGTAAGACAGCTACGAAAAATACAGATGAAAACTCTCTAGGTAAATAGTGTGGTTCACAACTTATCACGAGATACTCTACCTCAGGCAAGCAAAACCTCAAGACTTCCTTAGATATCATGCACCAGCTGTTGTTTACATATATTCATAGTCCGCCGCCCCTTGTCTTACCAGGCGCCGCTGTTCAATCCTGCCGACACAACATTTACCCAGCCAGCTGTATGTTGATAATGTCGTCGTTCGGCCACGACTTTTGTGAAGTATAATATAATACAGTTTTTAATGTCCCGTTGGTAGTTTAATCTTACTCGTAGGTTGTCGATTTTATTTTCCAATGATTGCACGTTAGCTAGAAGAACGGAAGGCGTCGATCCTCCGTCGTCTCTTCACGCAAATGACGGGGATCTGGGCCTGTTCCCTGGAAAGCAGTATGTCGTTCACACTGGGCTCGTCGGACTCGTTAAAGGAAGAAAAAGCTTCTGCCAGTTTGTGGTGAATAATCGCTGGTCTGATGTCCAGAAGTTATTTTCGGTCATAAGAGACGGTGGCAGCAACATTATGTCCAAAATATGTTAAAAAAAAATGTTTTTAAGTTACAAACAATGTGGCCTAATTCTCTGTCATTAGTTCATACCATGTCATAACACATTGTCATAACATAGAACCATAATATACAGTATTTTCAGTGTTCGGTTACGGTAAAAACACCTCCATAATAATTTCAGTAATCAAACATTTCCAGCACAATCTTCATCACCCACTCAAACAATTTAACTAATCCAGGTTTACTCACGGCACACGCAATGATAGATATAGTTATCAGGGAAGCTCACCTTACACCTCTATGGAGAGTCCACGTGTGAGTTGAACCTGAGCCCTCGTCTCTCTCCGGGCTGGGGTTGGGTTGATTGGCCTTCAAGTGGACATCTTGGCTACGCTGCAGCTGGGAGTCTTGTCAGAGCGGAGCCAGAGTCAGGCCAGCCAGAGGAGCCCAGAGCTCGTCTTGGAAAGACTGACAAAGACTCCCTCTTCCTCCTCCTGCTCTCCCGGGCTCACATGTCAGTCTGAGCAAACCTAGGTTGTGTTCAGTAGAAGGAAAGGTTTTGAAACACACTGCAATGCGGAGGTATTTGATGGTGTCCAGTAAGAAACGTGTGATTTTGTTCCACACCTTGAGTCAAAAAGAAAGCCAGGTAGGAGCCAAACTCGTATTGGTTCTGAAAATGAGTAGGATACAAATACTAACCCCAAACCTAGTCTTGGCATGACCCTAACCCTAGCCTTATGTTCAACCTTGGCTCAACCCTTACCCTAAACCCCTCCAAATAGAGCTCCCCCACCTTTGAATTCCCCGTTCAACCATGGCTGTGTCCTACTGAACATGGCTGTGTATATTTACAGAATCACAGACACTAAACACATTCCTGTTATCAACCTATCCATGGCACCATTCTTCTGTCTCCTCAACGCTACTCTGCTACATGAATCACAATAGGTCAAAAACACACTAGTGATATTACTGTAACATGTTCACTCTTTCAACATCCAACATTTCCCTCAGAGGAGAAAGATTCTCTGAATCACAGCAGTCTGTCTGTGAGCGTGATAATGGGATAATGTCTTTATACTATGTATAGCCAGCCAGGGCTAAGACAGGGTAATTCTATGTTGCTGTGCGCGCATGTGTGTGTGTGTGTGTGTGTGTGTGTGTGTGTGTGTGTGTGTGTGTGTGTGTGTGTGTGTGTGTGTGTGTGTGTGTGTGTGTGTGTGTGTGTGTGTGTGTGTGTGTGTGTGTGTGTGTTGGTCGGTCGGTCGGTCGGTCGTCTGGGCACAATGCTCGTTCCAGTATAATTAACTGCTCTCATTGCCAGTGTTGGTTAGTCCGCTTACACCCACACACCGTGATTCACTCTATTCTGTGACTGGCTGGAGTTCCCTAGGGAGAGGTCGGCTGCTCACTGACTACAAGGGGTCATGCACCCTGCATGTCACACCCGTGTGTGTGCGCGCTCGTGCGTCCGAACCCACATTATTTAGTTGCAGTATTACAGTATTTATGAGAAATATATCTCACTGCTCATCCTGCTTCTGCAAACAAATCCACCATCATCCTTGCCCATGTGGCTTAGGGAATAATGGTGACCCGTTTGAGCCGATAGCTCACCTTGGATAAATTAAAGGGAATGGATTAATAAACTCCTCCAGAAAAAAAAAAGCTATTGGGGAACGGCTAAACATCCTCTTTAAAATCCATTGTCTCTGCAATCTTCAAGGGTGGGAAACCTTTCAATCTGCCATTGTGGGCAAACAACACACAAGAAACTATTTTTGACCCGTTATTACGTCCGCCTGTGTGCCTTTAGATACATGTCCTGCCTTCTTTAGCCCTTGGCACGTCGTCTACTCACTTCAAAGACTATACCAGTCTACCACGGTCTCTTCTCAAGATGGAACATTAGGTGTTGTCAAAACACTTGACAGTCCCACAGGCACATCACTTGCGATCCACAGTACATGAAATATTTACACCTATGTCAACGATGTGAATTTTCGGTCATGATATCTTTCAGACCAGCAGTCAAGAGTTGTCACGTTCTGATCTAAGTTCCTTTGTTTTGTCTTTTGTTTTAGTTGGTCAGGGCGTGAGTTAGGTGGGTTGTCTATGTTAGTTTGTCTATGATTTGCTATTTCTGTGTTTGGCCTGGTATGGTTCTCAATCAGAGGCAGCTGTCAATCGTTGTCCCTGATTGAGAACCATATTTAGGTAGCCTGTTTTCCCATTGTGTTTTGGGGGTGGTTGTTTTCAGTCTTTGTGTGTCTACACCAGACAGAACTGTGCCGGTTGTTGCTTTATTCAGTTTTCACCAAATAAGATGAACTCTTACCACGCTGCGCTTTGGTCCTCACCTTCTTCCACCGACAGCACCCGTTACAAGAGTGCAAAGGACACGAACAAAGTAAGCCACTTTACCGTAAGCCATCGGCAGATAGAGATTGAGCACACGAGACAGAGAGAGAGATGGAGAGTAACGGAAAGAGAGGAAGAGTAGGTGAGCTGCTGCTAGACTATACTACCTCTGGCTCCCCAACCCGTTTCTCACAAAGAGGGCATTATTCTCACTCTGGGCCCAGTCAATCTGTTCCGTGTTTCCTTAGGAAATGTCCACTTAGTCCTGGGAAGTCAGAGGCTTCCCACTGCACCTTTGATTCAGGCCTTGTCCAAATAGTTGCCGGGGTGATTACACGGGTCAGGGCGACCCGGGGGACGCTGGTAAATAAACGCACGGGGCGAAGACAAATTCTAACGAGGAAGCCTTCAGACACCTCCAAAGATAACCTGTTCTCATGTCCAAATGTTAGCCTTGTAACCGCTCACTTTCACCACTTTGCATATTTCACGTTTGGTTAAGAGGCCTACTATATCTAATGCTGTGAGAGGTAAAAGAGGTTAAAAAAACTATATTTCTATAGGGTTGTATGAGGGCGTTAGCCAGTAGCCACCTACCTGGTGAATATTGATTGGCCATTGGGAGGTTCCATAGTCTTATCATATAATGACAACAGAGCTTGTGACAGAACATGAGACATGCGTATCGTCAGATGGTCCGGCGGAGTGTGTGTGTGTTTGTCCTTTTACCTACGCAGGTCGACTGTAGAATAAACCTGTACCTGTAGAATAAAGATAACAAAGATTTTTTTTCAAGGAGTTACACTCTTACAATACATCTCTACTTCAATCCCAGCTACAGAGCTAAGGAGACGTAGAGACACTCCTAAACAGATCTGTCATTCCATTGCTGGCATTTAACGCAGAACACACAGCACAGAAGACACCCATTTCTTTCCCCGTCAATATTTTGCCAAGACGAATCTAAGGCTGCAGGCGAGCATGCGCCTGACTACTTTTGTTTTCTCCTTGACGACTTGAAGCTCTTCAGTGACAATCGTTAACGGACTGTAACCGTGTGCTATCGCCAGGGAAGAGGAGGAGAGCTGAATCTGCTGTGTGAACAGTAGGGTGTTGTCCAAATGCCAATAGGGTGTTGAAAAGATGGATGTTGATACATGACCACAGGATCTATTATTTATTTATTTAGGAGAGGAGAGGGGAGTCCCATTGAGACCACGGTCTCTTTTACAAGGGAGCCCTGCATGACAACACCAAACACAATCGAGGCAGAAGCATAAGAAACCAAACAAATGTTTTATTTTTTTATTTTTAAGTACAATTATACAAACACACACATAGACATTTCAGACCCTAAAGCGCTTGTGTGTGTCAGGTTCTACAGTGCCGACCCACCAGGGTTTGACCTGGAGCCTGTGCTGTGGCAGGAAATGTATCAAGGGGGATTGAAGAGTATCCTACTGTGAGACCACTCCGTGACGCCATATGTGCCTGAGCTAAAGCAAAGATTAGCGCTTCCTTTTCTGGGAGCCCTCAGCAGATTCACGCTTTAGATCTTGCTCCATGTCCACTTTACACCTAATATAGGATCAATTGATGCTTAGTGCCCACTAAACACTTCACCTAATTGTTCCCTTGTAACTTCCTTATTGGGAGTCAGCAACTATGTACAATTCATTTTCTGTGATGTAGGCCCCTTGGTGTGGCTATAAAAGTTATTATACAAGCTGCAACAAGGGCTTGTTGTTTCTTGTTCACATGCATTCAATTGCACTTCCACTGTGTCCTCCAGCGAGGTCTCAGAAGATACCCTCTCAGCATTTGTTTCGCATTAATATCCTCTATGTCCCAAATGTCACCCTATTCCCTATATAGCCCACCACTTGTGACCAGAGACCTCAAAAGTAGTGCAGTATAAAGGGAATAGGGTGCCATGTGGGATGCAAGCCCTGTCTACCAGCCCAGCTTTGGAAACACTAAACAGGGGGGGGGGTCTCGGCAAGCTATGAGGCTGTTTGACCCGCTTGACCTGCAGAGGGAGCTTCAGACCTGGTAGTCACCACCATCACTGCCCAGACGACCAACACACACACACACACACACACACACACAGCAACATAGAATTACCCTGTCCTCACTTAGCCCTGGCTGGCTATTCATAGTATAAAGACAGTATCCCATTATTACGCTCACAGACAGACTGCTGTGATTCAGAGAATCTTTCTCCTCTGAGGGAAATGTTGGATGTTGAAAGAGTGAAAATGTTACAGTAATATCACTAGTGTGTTTTTGACCCATTTTGATTCATGTAGCAGTGTTGTGAATGAAGGTTCAAGGAGGTTGTCTCTCCCAGTCACAGGTCTGCCACATACACAGATCTGCAGTTCCCATACAGTAGGATAGAAAGTGTTTCCAGAGCAGCCACAAGCCATCAGACACACATGCCCACACACTTGCTCGCTCATATGCACGCTCACACACACAACATACACAATTTCTAAATCTCTGGGATAAAATAATAAAACCATCAAAAACTGATGTAGTTCACATGAGAGGCTTTCAGAAATAATGACAAACATTTTTTAAAAAGACAGTTTTAAATCATGTTAGATTATGTCCCTAATATTTGGGAGTGGTTTGCAAATTAAGCCATTCTGGAGAAGCCGTTTTCCTTCATTTGAGAGAGTTCAGTTAAAGGGTACAACAATAGATATCTAGCATTGGGGTGAGTTTCCATTTGAAGCAATCTGGAACCATACAGCACCACTACAGTCCGTCTTGGCTGGAAGCTTAACAGTGAAAATGTGGTCAACAGTACCACCTAGTGTTGGTCCCATGTAACGTCAAGTGGAGCCAGACGTTCCGGTCACGTGGGTGTTCTTGAACAAACAGGTCGCAAGGTGGCATGATTCCCACTTTACAAACAGCTGCATATGTTCACTTAGTCATCCTATTTCAATGGGAGCTTCAGGCACAAACAACAAACAAACTGTCGTTAGGCTTGACGTCAATGGAAAATGATGTTCCCACAGCAATGAGCTCTGATGAATTTGTACATTTACATTTTGGTCACTTAGCAGATACTCTTATCCACAGTGGCTTACAGTCAGCGCATGCAACCAAGGTAGGTATAAAACAACTACATACCATGATTAATATTCAAATGAAGACAGGGACAAAGGGATAATTCAACACACTTTTTCTCAAGAACGTTTGCATGTGGGAAGGGTAGTACAGTATTTCCTGTGAGAGTGAGGGGGAGGGGGTTGATCCTGTCCATGATTAGATTAGGGGCTGATTGGGAATCAAGGAATGAATTAATCAGATCAGATTAAGTGGTTCAGTACGACCAGCAGAGCAGATGCCGACTAGTCTCTCAATATCAATGTGCAACACTCTCGTTAAGTCCCGGAGACGATGTTCAAAGATATGTATGGGCAAGAAAGCATGATAGAAAGGGAGCGTGAGAGAGACACACCCATACAAAACCATGTGCACGCGCACACACACACACACACACACACACACAAGCACACACACACACACAAACACGCACACACGCACGCACGCACACATGCACACGCACGCACACACACGCACACACGCACACACACACGCACACAACACGCACGCACGCACACATGCACACACACACACACACATACACACACACAACACGCACACACGCACACACACACACAAACGCAGACACCCACTACTGACACCCACTACACCCACCACTACCGCTACATTCCATAGCTTATCTCGTTGTGTCTATGCAATGCGGTTCCATGTATACTGCATGATCTCCTTCTGTCTGAGTATACAGATATTGAGAACACCTGCTCTTTCCATGACATAGACCGACCAGACGAATCCAGGTCAAAGCTATGATCCCCTTATTGATGTCACTTGTTAAATCCACTTCAATCAGTGTAGACGAAGGGGGGGAGACAGGAAGGATTTTTAAGCCTCGAGACAATTGAGACATGGATTGTGTATGTGTGCTATTCATCGACTGAATGGGCAAGAAAAAATATTTAAGTACCTTTGAATGGGGTATGGTAGTAGGTACCAGGCGCACCGCTTTGTGTCAAGAACTGGAACACTGCTGGGTTTTTTTGCGTTCAACAGTTTCCTGTGTGTATCAAGAACGGTCCACCTCCCAAAGGACATCCAGCCAACTTGCCACAACAGTGGGACACATTGGAGTCAACATGGGCCAGCATCCCTGTGGAACGCTTTCGACACCTTGTAAAGTCCATGCCCTGACGAATTGAGGTTGTTCCGAGGGAAAAATGGGGGTACAACTCAGTATTAGGAAGGTGTTCCTAATGTTTGATGCACCTTCAGAAAGTATTCACACCCCTTGACTTTATCCACATGTTGTTGTGTTACAGCCTGAATATAAAATGGATTACATGGAGATTTTTCATTGCTGGCCTACACACAATGTCATAAAAATAGTGAAACATTAAAAATGTTTTCCTTTTTAGATAAAACTATACTAAATATATTCATATGTCACGAAATAATTTGTTAAAATACAGTGTTTGCAATGAAGGTCTACAGTAACTTCAACAGGACTGTCTGGGCTACCACCATGGTGTAGTTGGAGGACAGCTAGCTTCCGTCCTCCTCTGGCTACATTGACTTCATTACAAAACCTAGGAGGCTGGTAGTAGGCCTCACCCCCTTCCATTACCATAAACTTACATGGTAATTATGACCACTTCCGGAGGACGTCCTCCAACCAATCAAAGCTTTTGCTGTATGACCTGACATGTTGTCCATCCAATCATAGATTTAGGATCAGAGATTGAACCTAGTGTGTTGTATTGAGATTGTGCCACAGAGCATTATGGGGGTTCTATGTGTTGAAGAACCCCTTTCATTCTCTGGTATACACGGAAAAGGTGCAAATTAAAGGCGAGGGTCGACCTCTGCCTGAGATCAGTTTCGTGAAGAAGGATGAAAAGGTGCAAATTAAAGGCGAGGGTCGACCTCTGCCTGAGATCAGTTTCATGAAGAAGGATGAAAAGGTGCAAATTAAAGGCAAGGGTCGACCTCTGCCTGAGATCGGTTACATGAAGAAGGATGAAAAGGTGCGAGCGTTCAATACCAACTCGTATCAAATGTATAGCTGGTTAACAGGGAGCCTATCATCAAGCTGCCTGTAATTGCACGTTACAATGCTTTACATGCTGAACATCTTTTCTGGGATGTCGAAAACAATTCCGAATGATTCGATAGCTTCCATCGCATCAACCATTCAAAGTTGGATTAGAGAGGTTGACGCGGCACGCAAAGTAGGCTGTGCACTTTCCTTCGGTATTTATTTAGCAACATGGTAACACGTAATCACTCCAGACAGACACAAGCAAAAACTCATGGCATAAATGTTGCAGCAGCCTAGGCTACCCTTAAACATTGGAGATGAAAATGGGATGGGATGAAAACGAGACAATCTTTCCGTCTGATCAACTGTGGGCTACTAATAAGAGCAGGTGCATACAGCCTATGTGCCCGGTCCATTTGGTCAGGATAAACTAAATGGTAACGTTATGTATTTATAGTTTGTTTGCGTGTCAGGAGAAAATGTGAATGTGATCAAATTTAGAATATATTCCAAATTTGGCTGGCTAGGCTGCCTATACGTTTTTAAACCCAAATTATTACCTGGAATGAATCAATCAAAATAATAGTGATGGCAGATGTGAGTTTTTTTTTTTTTTTTTTTTTTTTTTTTAATTTTTTTTTTTTAACAAGGCCTACAGTTGCATGGGGGCGGCAAGTAGCCTAGTGGTTAGAGCGTCGGACTAGTAACCGAAAGGTTGCAAGATCGAATCCCTGAGCTGACAAGGTACAAATCTGTCGTTCTGCCCCTGAACAAGGCAAATAAACCACTGTCCCTAGGCCGCCATTTAAATACAAATTTGTTCTTAACTGACTTGCCTAGTTAAATAAGGGTTTCAAAAAAAATAGGCCTGCATGATGCAAAGATGCATAAAGCAAGGTCAGCTCTGTGAGTTCTGCTTCATCAGTTGTAGTCTACTGTACCTGCTATTTGTATTTACAGCTACGTCTCCTCCTGTTCCCTGATTAAGAGGTGATGACTAGTCCACTACCTTTGTCAACTTTCTCCTGACATGAACTGAAGCCGGACGTCTCACGTGCCCGCTCATCCACTGGCACATTGAATGTTTCCCTTCCAAGCAATGTGAGCAACCCTATTGATTTTCTCTCGTTACTGTATGTAGAGTCAATCACAATCACCTTTTTACACGGCAACGATTTTACTCCTTGCTTGGACTAACTCATTCTTAGCTCTTTGTGACAACTGTCTCTTTGTGTTATTGTTTTTTTGTCTTCCCAGCCAAATCCTGTCCTGCACTGGTCAAGCCTCTGAACACCTCAACTCATGTCTCATACCCTCATTCAATCCCTGCTGTGATCCCTTTCCCACACGGTGTAAGTAGCCCTCTCCTTCCCCTTCCCCATGATATTGTACTATACATGTCTCTATTAAATGCTTTAGGTTAAAAATAATTTGTCTTTGATGATTTTTGAAACACACTTTGTGGTATATCCGTGCGTTCCACGCCTATACCTCCACTGCATTCAACCCCTTTGTTATGATAAAGTCTAAATGAGTTCAGCGTTAAAAAATGCATATGATACGTCGCATGGACTCACTCTGTGGGCAATCATGGTGTTTAACATGGTTGTTGAAGGACTACCTCGTCTCTGTACCCCACACACAGTGCTATTATCTGTAAAGGTCCCTTAATTGAGCAGTTGATTTCAAACACAGATTCAACCACAAAGACCAGGGAGGGTTTCCAATTCTTTGCCAAGATTTTTTTTTTTTTAAAGCAGACATTGAATATCCCTTTGAGCACGTTGAAGTTATTAAGGACATTTTCAACAAACATTGTCGTTACTCCAAAATACTAACCTAATTGACAGAGTGAAAAGAAGGAATTCTGTACAGAATACAAATATACCAAAAAGACAATAACATAAAACGCAATGACAAATCCACACTGGAGTTGCTTACCAAGAAGACAGTGAATGTTCCTGAGGGGTTGAGTTACATAAATCTGCTTAGGATCTGTGGCAAGACTTGAAAATTGTTGTCTAGCAATGATCAACCATCCACTTGACAGAGCTTAACGAATTTCAGAAAGAATAAGTGGCAAATATTGTACAACCCAGGTGTGCAAAGCTCTTAGAGACACACCCAGAAAGATTCACATCTGTAATTTATGTCAAAGAGGATTCTAAAATCTGTTGACTAAGGGTTGTTAATTCTTAAGCAAATTAGATATGTATTTACTATATTTTTTATACATTTTCAAAAATGTATCAAAACTTGTCATTATGGGGTATTGTGTGTAGATAGATGGCTGAGAAAAAAAAAA